>NW_021605051.1:0-13479 GCF_004785775.1 Grammomys surdaster | reverse complement strand
TATTGTATATTGTATATTGTATATTGTATATTGTATATTGTATATTGTATATTGCATATTGCATATTGTATATTGTATATTGCATATTGCATGTTGTATATTGTATATTGTTGTATATTGTATATTGTTGTATATTGTATATTGTATAATGATGATTTGTTTATGGTAGTGGCACCCTTTTGCCTGCATCTCAAGGAGACAGGTTAGCTTGTGTGCTTACATATTTTTCCAATTGCTTCCTTGGGAATTGGAGTGAAAGCCTGGTATCTTCCTGGAGTTTGTTGTCCAATCTGTGTGATGGCAGGGAACTTGGGCCCTCACCATGCCAAGTACCATATCCCTGAATGACCTCAGCCTGATAGTATTGTTTTTAACCTCTGAAAAGTTTATATGCTGCCTGGTCTTGTGGTTTTTGACTGTTTTTGTATTTTCTTATCACAGCCATATCCACAGAGTGACCGTGTCTTCATGGAGATCCCCACTGTTAGACATAGACCAAGATGACCGGAAGCTCATAATTTTAGTGTCCCCACTGTTGGAAGGAGCCAGGACCATCACTGTATTTGATCAAACCTATTTTCTAACCAACATGATGGCATTCACATATCATCACAGCTCTTGGGAGGCTGAGGCAGGAGATTCTCCTGAGACTAGGAATGTGAGGCCAGACTGGGCAACACAGTCAGATGCTGTTTCCATATCCAGATGCAGCCACAAGCCAAGCATTCAGACACACCCAGCAGAAGGTGGAGAGAGGAGAAAGACAGCATTGGTTAGGAGTCAGAAAAGCATTGCTCTGAGGGATGGCTAAGTGGAGTTAAGAGCCGCCCAGATGAAAGACTACCAAAAAATATTTCATTGTATTCTTTTTGAGAAGGCCTTGCCTTTTCTAGCCCACAGAAGTGGCCTTCCTGCCAAGAATAAACAAGTCCTAACTCTACAGACTCCTATAGAACTAGGTAGGAATCTATTACTGAACTGCACCTTCAGCTTCACTAAAACTATGTCAAAGAACAGGAAGAAGTGTAGAGTGAAGGGAGGGGAAGACTTGTGTTCCCTCAAAAGCCAAGATCCCCAGCAAGCTTCTGCAGGCAAGGATAGAGAAGATGGAGCAGGCTGCAGTCTATGGGCACCAGCTTTCCAGTCACGTGCACAGCCTGTCAACAATTCCTCACACATAAACACAAACCCCTTCAAAAAAATCATCTTCATAAGGAATAAACACTAGTCTCAAATATGTGCAGAAGAGTCTAGAGTAGCTACAATTGAGCTGGGACCTGCCAGAGATGACACAGACCAAGAGTAAATCTGAGAAGAGATAGACCTTAAGAGCTAACTGGCTAGGTCACTTTGACATTGGCAACCCTGCTGCCAGGCTGGAAAGGTGCAGGGCACAAAGACTAAGTAGGACAGGTCCTTGCAGGCTTCAGCATGTGCACCAGACCCTCCTTTCTGCCCTTCCTGTCTGAGGTAGGAAAGTTCCTGGGCCTCCCCTGGTTGTTCTTTTTAGCTCTCTTTCACTTCTGGGCTGATGCCAAAGTCCCTGGACCCTGTGAGGCAAAACTGCCCCAGGTGATCTTTCAGGAATTGAGGTAGCTGAAGAATAACAGTTCTCAAGGGCCTTCCCTAAGCTTACTTGGCTCCTCAGTCATTGTCATGAGTCAGGGTAGAACCAGAGAAGGTCTAAGGTGGTGCTAAACTGCAAAACCCACTCTAGCTCTACCATGGAGAACTCTCCGAAGTTAGCTCCCCAGCCCCCATCATTGGTTTCACTGGCCTCTAGAGAGCATTCAGACCAGGAGTGGGGATTGGCAAGGCACAGGTGGAGAGGAGGTCCTCCTCTTTGCTTCTTATTCCCAAGCACACTAAACTACTAATTAAGCAAAACAGGCTTCTTAATGGTTTTGGGTGACAGAGATGGGCCCAGAATCACAAAGGCATGAAAAGTGATCAATTCTGAGACTGCATACCTGAAAATCAATGTGATCTATTCTCTTTTGGGGTTTAGAAAGATTTAGATTACTTTAATGCCTGCCAGACTTGGTGGCAAGTGACTAATTTACAAGCTGAACCATTTTGTCAGCTCCTCCATCAATTTTGAAATTTAACAATAAGACAGAAACATAAAAAAGAGTCAATTTTTCCTTCCAGCCCCTACTCCTGCAATGATGACTCTGACACTAATTATTTATTAATAAATGCCCAGGCCATAGCTTTAGCTCATTTCCTTACTATCTTATAACTTATTTAACCCATTCAAACTATTCTATCTACCATGTGGTTAGTTACCTCTCCTCAGCTTCATGTGTCCAAGCCCTCCATTTGTCTAATCCTGCTATTCTATTCTGATTTGAGCTACCGGCTGGTTTATGTCCATCTCCTCAACGTTCCCAGGCCAATTTCTCCTTTTATTCTATGCTGAGTTCGTCTGTGTGGCTGCTTATCTCTGCTCAGCACCTATGCTTCTGGCCTCCTCAATGTTCACTGGCAAATCTCCCTTTATTCTATCCTGAATTCATCTACCTGCTGGTTAGTTACCTCTCCTACAGTCCCTGACTGCTTCTTCTTTAGTGTCTTCCTTCAGCATCTCTTCCAGTGTGTCTCTTGAATCTCTCTTTATTCTCTCATTATTTCCCAGAATCCTCTCTTCTGCCTGTGTCCCACCTCCTATTTCCTACCTCAGCTCATTATCCATAGGCTTCTTTATTGTTAGGTTACCTTAGCTATTTATTGAAATAAATTTAATCCAGCATTGCATCTCAAATACACCATTTCCCTATCCTCTTTCTTTTCCAGTTACACTGCTTCTCATCTTTTGCTATGGTAATGCTTTTATTGGGCTGAAAAGATAATTCAGTGGCTAAAAAAGCTTACTAATCTACCATAATGACTAGAATTCTGATTCTAGCATCCAGGTAACAAGCTGGGTATCTTGAAAATTCCTGTAACTCCAGCTCTAAGGGATCTCATATTATTTTCTGGCCTCTCAGTGTACACACGTACACACACAGACACACAGACACACAGACACACACAGACACACACCATTTTTTTTTTTTTTTTTTGCTTTTCGAGACAGGGTTTCTCTGTGTAGCCCTGGCTGTCCTGGAACTCATTCTGTAGACCAGGCTGGCCTTGAATTCAGAAATCTGCCTGCCTCTGCCTCCCAAGTGCTGGGATTAAAGGAATATGCCACCACCGCCCGGCACACACACCAATTTTATAGTAATATTTTGGCTATTGAACTCTGACCAACATCATCAGGTAAGTCATATTTTTATATTGTATAGTAGATATGTTTTACATTCTTTTGCTCATAAGTGTTTTGACTATGCTACATATATTTCTAGGTTAGTCTGGGCTATAAGGTGAGACCTTGTAGAAAAAAAAAAGAAAATTAAAGATTTTAAATTAAAGTAAAAGGCAAGACAAGAAATATATAAAAATACACCTTTATGGAATAATTCTTTGACCCTTACTTTAGCAGAAATTTATCAAGTGTAAATAATCAGCATATGCTAAGACTTTAATGCTACCAAATTTGAGGCTTACTGGAACTTGTTTGTAGTCATAGGCAGTTCTCCACAAGATACTTACTAGTTACACATAGAAAAGTTGTTACTTTGCTAGGAAAAACCTGAGAGAAAGCATTTTAAAATAAACAAGGTAAATGTCACCAACAACAGAAAAATTCATTATCATGCACCTTCTGATACGAGACAAAATATTTCTATAAAAATTCATAGTTTGAATCTAATCCTGAGGAAGCATTAGATACATCCAAACTGAATACAATTTATTGGTTCCATGCTGTTTGAAACTGTAAACATCAAGAAACAAAGGAGAGTGAAGAGACATGACAAAAGCAATGCGTGACTCAGGACTATGAAACTCCTGTTTCATAGGAAATTACTGAGATAAATGTAGGAAAGTGGGGATGTATAGCAAAGCATTCAGGAGTAAAGGGTATCATGTCTTCAGTTAGTTCTGAGTGGCCCACAGGTAGAATGGGAGAGATAGGAGAATGCAGGGATGAATGGGCAAAGCAGATAAGGAGCTAGAAGTAAAGACTTTTGGTAAGTACCTTTACTAGTGTCAGCAGAGAATCTACAAGAAAAAGGCATGAGGGAAATGCCCTGTACATCACTAGAGCACATCAAAGGAGAACATGAAGGAGTATTTGTGGCAGAGACTAACCTTTTCACTTTGGTGTAACAAAGCTGTCTGGGTAGGGTGTTTACTTCTTCTACAGGGAGTATGTTGAGGTTGAGATATTAGAAAAATATGAATTACCAAAATTTTACAATACTCTCATTTATAGGCAAATTTGGTAGAAACTCTTTAAAGTATAAGAGTACTTGAAACTACCAAGTTTTCTAAATCTTTACATTAGATGTTATTTAATCAAAACTCCATTATTTACTAAACTCATTTTTGGCACATTTGAAGTATAAAAAAACCTGTGGTTTGATCACACACACACCCTCACTTGAAGGATGCATAATTTATCAGAAACTAATATAGTTTAAAAGGTGCTATTGGCATCATGATTCGCTCACATGTATCTCAAAATAAGTATTTAATCAGTGGTAGATTATTTTCTTAAAACTAGTTCACACCCCCTAACCAAGAGTCAGATACAGCCATTATCAAACAATTATCCATTTCTGCTGTGGTTTCTTTCTGTGAACACTATATATTGAGGAGCATAAGCTGCATTTGGGCTTTTGGATTTTCTTTTCCAATAATCATAATTGGAGTTTCACTTAACAATTGATTTTACTGCATATTATTTGTAGGTATGCTCATATCTGTGTAACATATTATTATATACTTAATTTTAAATATCTCACAATCAAAGGACTTATGGCAGCCTCCAGTTTGAAAATATTGCAAATAACAGTTGTTAACAGTATCTGTTTATATGTTTTAAAAAATCACTAGTTTATTTTTTAAATGATGTCCCACTGAGGATAGGATCTGTCCAATAGACAGACTTCATATTTCATTTACACATTTCAAAAGGACTAGTAAATCTACAGAAAATACCTTAAATGAAAATGGACAGTAATAACTGTGAAATCATCACTCTCAGAATTGATTTCAACCCATCTATCTTTGGCATTGCATGGTAATATAAGAGGAATAGTCTCTTAGAATCACCATGGACTTGTGCTCTTTGTACTTATTCTTTAGATCAGTAATTTAAGTTGTGTCCATCCTTTCTAAAGGACAATCACACAAAATACTTCAGACAATCCCCCTTCTAGCTTTGTACTGTTGTTTTGTAACAGTTTCCTCTGAGATTGAAGCATTCCAGGCCACAGCAACTCTCAGCAGGAAGAGAAACAACTCAAAATAGCATCAAGAGTCCCTGAAAGTAGCCAGATTTTCTAGACTCTTTCTTCCAAAGAATAAACAAGGCAAGCAGCTTGTGTGAATCACTCTCAAACAAGTCAAGCTGCAAAGACTTAAAACCCAACCCAGCTATGTGGAATAGGTGTAGATCAACTGAGTCCCTTGGGAAGGGTTCTCTGTCCAACATATTGAACTGCCTGAAGGAAGTGCAGTGTGCTCTGGGTTCCCAAAATTTGTGAGCTGTTGCCAGTCCTGGGGTGGGCTTTGAGGATGTAATTGTTTTTCAATTATTTGTGCTCCTGTGAGTAAGTTCTCACCAGTATTCCTGTAAGTAACTCCAATAAAACTCACTGGTTTGTCAATTGTACTTGTGTGGTTCATACTCTGGTCTGTTTTGGGTTCCCTATCTAGGGTGAGTAGACTGTGTTGCATCTTACCAGAAGTTCTGTCATAAAACTATTTACTGAATTTACTTAAGAGTGTATCAACCATTAACATGTAAGGTTATCAAACATTAAAACAATCATAACTTTAAAGTTCTTTGTAAAGTGCATACTTTGCAGACTCAGAATTAAATTAGTGCAATAATTATTACCTCCAAAGGTCCCATAAACACCCCTCTTCTCAAACATTTGAGGTTATAGCCAAGAGTGTTAGCTTTTCTTGTGGGTCTGAGTCCATTCAGATATTCACAAATCTAACTCAAGTTTTGTGTTTAGAAAAATAGAAGCTTTTTATTAAAACAAAAACTTGCCAGGAACAAACCAGAAAGAGTTCTTAAAGATAAGGCCTATAATCTGCTGTCGATAGTTCAAGGATTAGAAAGACAAAACCACAAAGGTACAGTTTTGGGGAGCCAAATTAATTCCTTTCCTGTCTGGGTGCAGGTAAGGACTGATTATGTAACAGACACCCAGTAGTCAGTGTTTCAACCATCCAAGTAAGCAATCATTTCATACAAAAGTAAAACTTGGCAGCTAGCCTGTTTAATCTTATGACCCATTACTTTGTAAGAATAGCTGAATCAGTGAAATATTTAACAACAATCTACAGTTTTTAACAATAGCATAACTGCAAAGTGAGGTTGTCTTTCTTAGGCAAGCTAGCTGATAGAGTACATTCAAGATAGGAGCAATGTCCTCATGCCTTTTACAAGCTAAAAACAATTTTGTTTTCACAAGCCTTTACAACCCAGTAAATCATCATCTAAACAGAATGTCCACCATCACACTGCTCATAACCTGATGGTGAATCCTTGTTGTTGATGACACCAATAGTATAGTCAATGAACATGAAGAAACAGAGCTAATACTCAACTAGATACTTCACTCCTACTGAGTAGTGTCTGTGGTGCTAGAAGAAACTTTGTACAATACCAGAGGAGAAAAGTAATCCTCATTTCAACCAACTACAAACTCTGCAACCCATGCAGAAACCTGCCTGCTTGATATACTGGTACAATAGTGGTACAATTTAACTGACCACTTTTTGATTGGATTTTAAGGCTACTCCATAGGATGAACACTATACCTGACACTGGTACAATGGCCAAGAATCTGAGACTAGATAAGTTTTGGTGTAGAGAGCTGTGGAAGGCAGAGACAGCGCTGGCAATCTGATACTCTCACAAGTTCTGTAATTTACTGCCTTTGTGTAAGGGGAAAGCTCAGGAAGTCACAGCCCATCCCGGGGCATATAGGATTTTATGGGCAATTAACCAACCAGATATGTACACGTCTCTCCAGGGGGTATTTAACCAGGACCTTCTCGGGGCTCGGGGCCTTTTCTCCCAGCCGGTTTTCCACCAGCCGGCCTTTTTCCAGCGGGTCTTTCCTCTATAACATCCTAATAAAGATCTGCTGAAGAACTTTGGTGTCTGTGTGTGACCTCGCTGGCGAGTGCACGCCCCGGACATTTTGGACCTTGTGAAAACTACTGCTCTTATTCTGTTAAAGGAACATAGCAATAAGATGACTACTAATGACATATTGTTCTACCCATAGATCGGTTCCTTGATCAATTCACATCAGAGAAACTTCTTGTAGATGATGTTAACTGACAAAGAGATCCACAAGTAGTAATGTGTAGGAAGTGATTCGACACTCAAGGCTCAGGATTCTATGTGAAAGAGAAGGTAGAAACATTGTAAGAATCAGTGGTGGTTGATAACCCTAAGGAAACAATGTCTTCCATAAAAAATCGAACTGATGTACATATGAAATCAGAGTAATCCTCATTTCAACCAACTACAAACTCTGTGGAATTGTGCACATGACCTACACAGGCATCCCAACTCTGAGAAGAGTGTGATCAGACTAGAAAGAATTCAGGTAGTTAGAATAGCTAGAACCTAGATTCCAGGGGAACTATATCACTATGTCTGAGTCTGGACTGATCAGAGACATGGGGTCATACTCCCTAACTAAGGAACTATCTGCACTTGATATAAGCTGGCATAGGGAAAATCAGTTTCTCCAATAGAGTGTCACTTAGTATATCATTTAAACTTTAGGGCAGGCTCCCTGCACAGAAGTAGATACCCAGAGAAAGTAGGATTCATGATTCTTTTGTGGGAACAATTTCCTTCATTTTGTTTTAATTTTTTTATATTATTGTTTTTTGTTAGTTTTGATTTTCATTTTGGTTGTGTGTGTGTGTGTGTGTGTGTGTGTGTGTGTGTGTGTGTGTGTGTTTTATTCTTAAAGATGAAGAACAAAAATTTGGGTAGGTAGAGAGAACCTGGGAGGAGTTTGGGGAGGAGAAAACATGATCAAAATGACTTTTAATAAATATTTTATGAAAAATGAGTATTTTTCCAGGTTTATATTTTCCTCCATTTAAAGTAATTACTTTTGCATTATTGATTCATTAAACTCAGTGTTTATACTCCCTATTGATTCCATCTCTTCAGGCCATTTGCTGACATGTATAAGGGCAGAGAAAATTATATTTTTCATGGATAAATGAGTAGAGCTCTCTCTTGCAACCTGCCACTGAGTACAGTTGGCCTTGAAAATAACATCTTGTCCAGTCAAGTCATTGTCTTGCTAAAATACAGCCCCTATGCTGTTAATGAACTTCTCAACTATGGAGTTAATGAACTTCTCAACCCACAGTCTAGACAGGGAGATGTAGTTCCTCAGGAATTTGTTTCTAGCTATGTTTTTAACTTTCCAGCACCTGAACTCTATCTAGTTTGACTATATCCTGATAACTGCTACAAACACAGATTTCTGGTTCGGAAAGCCTTCTGGTAGTACTAAGCTAGATGATACCTTTGCTGATGGTATTTCTCTCACATCTAGTCAATAGCTAGATATTAATAGCTAATATCTAGTCATTAATGTTTAATGTTTAATTAAACATTAAACAGGTGATTTCATGGATACTCAACTGTCATTTTCTTGAGGTGGTAAACAGGGAGTTTTAACCTCTTCAGATGTCTGGTATTGCTGCTTTTAACATTGTTGTTGCTGTTATTTTGTTTCAGATAGTCACACAAGCATAATTCCTTGTCTAACAACAAAAATAACAGGAAGCAACAATCACCATTCCTTAATATCTCTTAACACCAATGGACTTAATTCCACAATAAAAAGACATAGACTAATAGACTGGATATGTAAACAGGACCCAGAATTTTGCTGTATATAGAAAACACACATCAGTGTCAAAGACAGACACTACCTCAGAGTAAAAGGATGAAAAACAATTTTCCAAGCAAATGGTCCCAAGAAACAAGCTGGAGTAGCCATTCTCACATCGAATAAAATCGACTTTCAACCAAAAGTTATCAAAAAAAAAGAAAGAAAGAAAAGAAAAAAAAGATAAGGAAGGATACTTCATACTCATCAAAGGAAAAATCTACCAAGATGAACTCTTAATTCTGAACATCAATGCTCCAAATGTAAGGGTACCCACATTCATAAAAGAAACTTTACTAAAGCACACATTGCACCTTGTGGAACCATGGAAGAATAGCTTGGTTTCTGATAGAGCACTAGCTAGAGATAACCGGAGACCCAACAGGTGTCCATGCCTTCGAGGGACGGCATATATTTCACTATGCTCCCCAACTCCAGGCTCCTGACACTCCATTGTGCCTTTCAGATATTTAGGGCAATGCAGCCCTTCACAGAGAGGTTTGTGTCACCCAGCACAGGTAGTGGGTGTGACTTCAGGCCTCAGGCTCAAGAGATTTCCATATTAATGAGATACCTGAAGGCCAGAGGGCATAGCCAATTAAGTATTCCTTCCCAGACCATCCTCCCTCCCTATTTAACTGAGTTTGGGGGTGGGGTGCAGCCAGATTCATCTACTTCCCACCATGACAATAAATCTGTTAAAACCATGGACTTTCTCTCGTGTCTTTGGGGCCTGCTGTGGAGAACCATGGAGAGGGCCTTAGAACTACTGAGCCACTGTTTAATCTCCCATGTGAGGACCTTCTCTGCATTCCAGCCACAGGGACCACCGATTCAAGCAAGCAGCCAAGCAACCGCTGAGTCAGCCAAGCAAGTACAGTAACGAAGAGTCTCTTTCCCATGGGGTGCTGTCGGGGCCTCTTTTTCTCACCTCGTTCCTCTCATGTCTATTTTTCTGCAGCCCCCAGTGGCATCTGGGGGTCCTGAGAATTGAGATCACCAGCCTCCGAGTCCACCCAAGACCCCTGTACCCCAGCAAGACCTCAGACTGAGTGAGATCTCCCCACGCCTGGGGCGGAGCCCTACAGTATCTGCAATGGCCCTTTCTGCTACTTTGTAACAGCAGTTCTGCTGCTCCTGTCCACAGGTCAGAGTCTAGCAAGAGAGAGAGTGGGGATGGAGGGGTGAGAGACTCGGAAAATGGATACAAGACAGAGTCTGGTCAAGTCTCTTTTGTTGAAAGGAAATCCTGGGTATTTATACCTTTTACCATGTGCCTTGTCCTCATGGACAAGCTCAACTGAAGGCACTACATCATGCACCTAGCAGCGTAGAGACCATGTGCACCTAGCTGCTGGCGGCACTAAACAGCAAAACAAGATGTTTATCAGAGTGTGCTCAGCTGTTGTGGGCTGTTGAAAACAAGTCTCTTGTCAGGGTATATGGCTCAAGATGGCTGCAAAGATGATAGCCGCTTTCGGCTAGGAGTCGACTCCCAACAGGTCCCCCTTTTTAAATTTGTTTTTAAAACAGAAGGCTGGGAAAACTTACGGAAACCATGTCTGTCTTAGGTTGGAACAAAGGACCCCAGCCTCCCTTTCTCTGGATACTCAACAGCCATTGGTTGACCTCCTGTCTTAGGATGGTGAGGTCTCCCAGTTAGGGACAAGGGTCTTGAGGTGTTCTCTTACCCATCATTGACTATCCAGCTTAGTGCATAAGTTAGGGGTTAATCCTCGTCAGTCTTGATGACAGAGGTTTTAGAGTCCCCTACCTCCAGCCTGTAATAACCAACCTGTATAGGTTTCATTTAGATAGCATCTATCTATTGTTGTATGAAAGCCATCAGTCTGTTGAACAGCATGGATCTGACAGACAAGAGACTTAACAATGCCTGAATGGTTGGTGTAAACCATTCTGCCTCAGAGCAACACTCTTCTTAAGGGTAGCACACAACTCCCTCTGTTGGAGGAGTAAAAAGTATAAGCCTCTTCTATTCTGTAGCACTATTTTCTAAATCTAAATCTATATAAGTATAGAACTGATCATAGCTTTGATCTTAACAAAACAAGTAAGAAAATCCCTGTCCCTGCCCCAGTCAATCTCAAACCCCCAAAAACAACTATAGTAACTGTGGTAATGGGTTCTCTCTTGGCTTTAAACAATGTACCCCACTAAATCATAAATCAGGGAACCACTGGGCGGTGGTGGCACACGACTTTAATCCCAGCACCTGGGAGGCAGAGACAGGCAGATTTCTGAGTTCGAGGCCAGCCTGATCTACAGAGTGAGTTCCAGGACAGCCAGGGCTTCACAGAGAAACCCTGTCTCGTAAAACCAAAAAAAAAAAAAAAAAAAAAAAAAAAATCGGTGAACCAAGAGTCTAATAGAGCCACCCTGGAGGTGTGGGTGGTGATGTCTTCTTCCACACTGAGAACTTCCCAAGTCAAGTATACTGGTTGATCTGCTCCAGTTTGAAGACAATTGTGAAACATCTTCATGTTTCCTGCAAAGAAAAAATATGCTTCCCAAGGGGTTTCTTTTCCCTGAATTTGTTATTGTTGTCTATTTGTTTAATCAGTCTCTCTGGCAGCCAGCATGTGGCATCTGCCATTTGGGAATATATGCAGACAGAACCTCTTCCCCAGATAAGTACTGGATCTGGCCCATTCTGTATTCCAGTTAATGGGTCTTTCCAGAGGACTGTTGCAAAATTCTTTTTGGTATTAGGATGCCAGAATCTATCTGCAGCAGATTTTTCTTCAGAATCCAAAGTTAAAAAATGTAAAATAAAGAGGGTGTGATGAAGGATATTTCTGGGGGATCCCTTGGTAGGGTACCATTCCCCATTTTTAATTTTTTTGAATTGACATTTAATGGTTTGATGTGCCCTTTCTACAATACCTTGGCCCTGTGGATTATATGGAATACCCATTTTATGTAGTATTCCCAATTTTTCACAAAATTGGTGGAAACTGGAGCTTGTATAACCTGGGCCATTGTCAGTCTTGATCTGTTTTGGCACACCCAATACAGCAATTATAGCAAGCATATGAGTGATCACATGCTTGCTTGCTTCTCCAGTTTGTAATGTCGCATAAATGAAACCACTGTATGTATCTACACATACATGTATACATTTTTGATTTCCAAATTCCTTGCCAGAGACTGTTTGGTATCAATCCCTTTGGATTCACACCCAAATGAGGAACTGATAAACATGTAACACATGATTGACAAATTGTTTGACAATTTGTCTAGCTTGTTCTCTGGTAATTTTAAACATGTCTTTTAAAGTTTTGGAATTAAGGTGATGTAACTTGTGAGCCTTTATGGCCTGATTCAAGTTAGATGGTGGATCTGATAAAGTCACTGCGGCTACACGAGTGGCTAGATCTACCTTGGTGTTTCCTTCAGTAAGAGGACCTGGTAGCCCAGTGTGGGCTCTCAGGTGTCCTATAAAGAATTTACACTTTCTCCTCAAAATTAATTGTTAGCACTGTAAAAACAAATCGGCTGCTTCTGAGGAATTCTTTATTTGCTCAGCAATTTCTAGCAGAGAGATAAGTTGAGCTATATGTGAGCTATCTATGTAAATATTAATGGTTTGACTTGGAAATGCTTGAAACACAGCAATAACAGCATGTAATTCAACAAATTGAGCTGACACAGATGATGTAGCAAAGGACATTACTTGATCCTTAAAAGCATAAGCAACTGTTCCTGATGAGGAACCATCAGTGAAAACTAGCAATGCTTCCTTTATAGGTGCATGTGCAGTACGAGATGGAAAAACAAATGCATGGCGATACAAAATTGAACTAATTTGTCTGGTGGATAATGGTTATCTAGTTGACCAGCAAATGAGGCACATGCTATAAGCCAAATTTCAGAACTCTGCATAAGACAATTAACCTGATGTCTTGTATAGGGTTGTATTATGACATCAGGGTCTTTTCCAAAATATTTTTGACTGTTGTCTCTGCCTAACATAATCATATCTGCTACAGCTGCATAGTATGGATAAAGAACCTTTTTAGGTGATGAGGGAAGATGAACCCATAATATGGGTGCATTTGCCAAAAAAATGCAGTAGGAGTTAATTTAGTGTTAAAAATAAGAAAATATAAAGGCTTAGAATATTTAATATGAGTTACAAATTGGGATGAAATAGCACTCTCAACATTCCATAAGGCTTTTCTACTCTCCTCTGTTAGAGCCCTGCCAGACATAGGGTCAGGATCTCCTTTGAGAATGTCAAACAAAGGTTTCAACTCTCCTGTCGTAAGTTTCAAATATGGTCGTAGCCAATTAAAGTCTCCCAATAGTTTTTGAAAATTATTAAGTGTCTTAAGGGAATCAGTCCTCAAGGTGGCCTTACTATTAATAATATGTGGACCATTAATCTGAAACCCTAAATAAATATGTGGATCTTGTAATTGTACCTTTTCTGGTGCTATTTGTAACCCTGCAGTCT
>NW_021605050.1:0-5732 GCF_004785775.1 Grammomys surdaster | reverse complement strand
ATACATGAGGCCATGGGCCAACAACTCATTTTCTAGGTTACAGTTCCATTCTCTGTAAAGAAGTAAAAGTGCATTTATATCATAAGCTCATATGAGGATTAAAAGGGAAAAATTCTGCTAAACCCAGTCTCCTGCTGATTTTGATCCAGAAATGAGTTAGTTGTGTTTTCTGAGTAGAACTCATCTTAAGCATTCCTCTCTATTCCAAACACTGTGCTTTACTTATGTTCTCCTTGGGCTCCTCTCAAGGAAAAAAAAAATCTGAAGACTAATTCTACTAAAGATATCCTCAGGGACCACGAGACTCAAGATGAGGTTGTTACTCTATCCAGGATGTTCCCCAAACCCATCTCCACCCAACCTAAAAGAGGGAACTTCTGCCTAGACCAAGCAGAGAGGGCCACCCAGAACCCCCTCTGACTGGCGATCTGAATTCTTGCTTAGGCTGCAAGGCTAAGCACTGCAAGGGAATAAAAATAAAAGTTAAAAATATCTCTCTGGTTCCCTGAGGGACAAGCCTGACTGCATAGGGGTTGATGTCAAAAGTATCCCCTCTCCAAGAAAAAGACATCAGGATGAGTATGGCCCTCATGCCTCATCAATTACTGGAGGTAAGACCTCTATCCCCGCCTTCACAAGATTAGAATAGCCACAGCCCTTCTATACTTAGAGAAGGGAGGAGATGTCAGGGGCAGTCCTGCTTATACATTTAAGGCCTTAAATCAGCCATAGGCCCAAAATCAGCAATAGGCATGTCATACATACACCAAGTCTTGGGTCTCTGTGGAAAAACATTGAAACAGATGGCTATAAGCTATTGTAAACAGGCAGCTTTTGTGGAAATTTACCAGCCTGAGTAGTCATAGACCTTGTAAATAGGTAGCCCTGGCAGATAATACCAACTTAGATAAGGACAAGTGAATCATAGGCAGAGTCATAGTGACCTATTCCCTGAACCTTCACCCTGTTCCGAAAGATATCTGTATTCCCCCTGAACACTCATGCTTCAGTGTCATCCCCTTCCCCACATCCTGCCTTTTTGTGTTTACAATCCCTGTGTGAATAAGCAAAAATTATGATTTGATTTAAAAAAAATAAATAAAAATTAAAAAATAAAATTAAAAAAAAGATGTCCTCAGGGAGAAAATGGATGTTTACATTATACACTTCACTAAGTAGGTCTGTACATATTTTTTTTCTTCGAATACTTCTTTTCAATGGCATCCAGGCCTCTCCTCACCGACCCCTCCTTTCCCATATTTCTGTGTAAATCAGCTCAAATACAAGCCCAACCCCATGCACAGTGAACATTAAAATGTTTCTAAAGTGCTCAAACCCTCACTGGGTATATGCTTTAAAAGCATATAATGGTAAAACTCAGGTAAAACTCAATTATTTAGAGGGACCCATGTAAGTAATTGCTCCAAAGTCAGAAGGAAATGTTTGCAAAAAGAATTATATTAAATGCAATTTCCTTCATCTCAAAACAGCTATGTGCTGTTGTGGCTTTAATTTTTTTTATTTTTTCAATTAATCCAAAACATCCTATTACTATCAGGCTCCATATTCATGCATTCATTCATTTACTGAACAGTGAGATCATAGTGTGCAGTACTTACAGCCAGACGCCACACAATGAGTCTAATGTAAAAAGTAAGAAAGGATTCTGTCTTCAGCAGCTGTCACAGTGAGCCATTTGTAACGCATCAGGCTCAGCCATCCTCACACCAGTCCTAGCAAACGTCATAAGCCTCTCAAGCCCATACAGCTTGATCTCTGGATTACGGCCCCAGAGGGGGATAGGAACTCCACAGGAAGACCAACAGAGTCAACTATCCTGAACTCTTGGGACGCTCAAAGACTAAACTCCAACCAAAGAGCATACATGGGCTGGACCTAGGCTTCACCACACAAATGTAGCAAATGTGCAGCTTGGTCTTCATGTGGGTCTCGAACAACAGGAGCAGGGGCTATCCCAAAAGCTGTCGCCCATATGTGGGATATCTTCTTCTAGCTGGACTGCCTTGTCTGGCCTCAGTGAGAGAGAATGTGCCTAGCCCCACAGAGACTTGAGGTGCCAGGGTGGGGGTATACCCAGTGGTGTCCCCACCTGCTCAGAGGAGAAGGGGAGGGAGGATGGGGATAAAAATTTGGAGGGGGGTTTACCTGCAGTGAGCAGGATGTAAAGTAAATAAGTAAAAAAAAAATTACATTAATTAATTAATTAATTAATTAAAACAAAACGAACAATTCAAAACAAGAAAAACCAAAAAGATTACGGCTCTGCTTCGAAAGCAGAATACTCATCCAGTATGTGCAAATCCCTACGTTTTATCAGCAGCAACAAAACATTTTAAAACTTTTGCCTAAAGCATGACACACCCTTAGGATTTTTCTTTCTTTGAATGAAACTTTCCCCATACATTAGCCAAATCTCTTATAGCATATTTCCCACTACCTCTGTTATCACAATTTGGGAAATCATCCATGTTAATCCTTTAAATGTAGCTTCAAGTTTAATAAAGTTCTGTGATTGAAAGAAAAAAAGCACATGACCTTCCTTCTCCTCTTTGTATGTATACCCTTAGTCATAAAGGTACCAGCATCAACTCTCATCTTCCTGAATTTTTGCAGTTGAGAGAAAATGTCTATCCTTGGGCAGAGTAATGCTTGACTCTCCAGCCCAAGCCTGTCTCACATCAGTGTGGATCTATGCTACAATAAAGACCAAACCACAAGTTTATAGTCAACATGACCTCAGTCTGAATATCTGCTCATGGACTCTTTCGATCTCGGTAAACAACCTGTTCTATGCATTCATCTGTTTTCCTCACCTGCTACACAGGTTCAGTAATTTTCCACATGACAGGGTGGTCCTAAGAATGAGTACCTTCATGCATTGTCTTCCTAGTGTTGCCCAGAACATCAGTAGGGGATTTCAATTATCTCATCACCGAGGAAGAAACACATCAATGTGTGATACTAAAACCAAGCTTCCTCACCTTGTGACTTGGAGGCCCTGATTCCCAAGTCTGCATGTGTCCATCACTGCCCTAGTTCATCTGGCCACTGATGGGGGTGAATGGTGGACCTTGGACTGTACATGCTCAAGAATGGCTCTGCCTAAATTCTCAATCTGACCTGAGTTAACTTCTTCCAGTGCTACCATATTATAAGTTCCCAGTTAGAGTATGCCAGCATTTTCCAGCCATTCTAGACCTCAGTTGCATTTTTTAATCCCAATGTCAATCTTTTCAGACATCACAGAACCAAGGCTGCTCAATTAGCATCAAGCATTACCTGATCAATTGATGACCATCTAGTGCCTTTGCTGCCACCAAGGAAAATATTACTTGTTATGTGCACCTTATCCTGAGCCCTTTCCTTGCTGTTGAATGCCCTACAAAGGAGCTATGGTACTGGACACCACGCAAGCTTCCTGGGGCTAATGATGTCATGGACCTTAGAAGACAATATATTTCCTCCCCTCAAAGCTCAGGGAATCCTGTGGAATTGGAGGCAGAAATAATATAGCAGCCTGGTGGTGGTGGCGCACGCCTTTAGTCCCAGCACTTGAGAGGCAGACGCAGGCAGATTTCTGAGTTCAAGGCCAGCCTGGTCTACAGAGTGAGTTCCAGGACAGCCAGGGCTATATAGAGAAACCCTGTCTCAAAAAACAAAAAACAAAACAAAAAAAGAAATAATAAAGGAGCCATAGGGGACAAGGCCCTCTAGATCAATATGAACAAAGCTCATACGAACTCACAGAGACTGAAGTGGCAGGCACAGGGTCTGCACCGGTCTGCGCCAGGTCCTATACATTTCTACAATGACTTCCACTTTAGTGTTTTTATGGTATTCCTGAGCATGGAAACAAGTGAGTCTCTGACCCTTGTACCCTCTTTTGGGCCTTTTTCCTTTAGTTGGTCTGTTTTGTCAGACTTTGATGTGATGATTTTTGTTTTATCTTATTATATTTTATTTTGTTACATTTTTTAAATGAATGAATGAATGAACATAAACCTTGCCACTAGGGTAAAGGTTAACAATGGAACTGTCATGTATGTGCTGAGAGAGAGAAAATCAGTTTTGTCCCAATGGAATAGCACTTGATATATCAACCACTTCAGGAGTAGTTGACCAACATGTAAACAGACACCACAGTTTTGTGTGTGCACTTTTATTTGATCACATTTTGATGGGGGTGGGCGTTTTTGATTGGTTGAGTTTGCTTTGCTTTTCTCTTTTGGCGAAATATTGTATTTTGTTTTCTAGGTCTGGGGTATTTTGTTATTATGTTGAGTTTCCAGTTTGTATTTTTTTTTTTTTGAGAAAAAACTTGAAGTTGGGTGGGGAGGGAGGAAGAAAAGCTCTGGACAAACTTGTGTAAAAGAAAGAATAAGATCAAAATATATTTAAATTTTGATTGTTTTAAATAATAAAAAAATATTTTAAAGTGCATGTTTCCCATATTTAGATTTCAATACATTTCTGTGCCTAAACTGACAGCAGCTTGGAAAGCTTCTGAGAGAGAAAGCCGTGTTGTTCTGGTAACACTTGAATTCCTTTTCTGCCCCATGATGTCTAGCGTGTGCCTGAGACCAGATTTACTTTTCTTCGGATGGTTCTGGCTCTTGTTCATTCCTGAGGTCCAAGGAGAAGTATCTGTAAACTGCTACCCATAATGCACAGCTAACCCACAAGAGCTGACTCTACACACCGTGTACACACCATGACTGTTTCTATTTTATGATGTAGAGTTTTGTTGATCCATGAAAAAGTAAGAACAAAAATTCTTTTCAAAATAGAAGTGAAATATTGCAATTTTGTTAAGAGGAATCATCTATCTGCTTGTGGTAGATACAGGGGTGACAGCCTTTGTTCAGAATTGATTTATTTTTTTTTTTTTTGAAAATGGGAAAGAACAAAATGTAATTTGGAAAAGGGACAGTGTTCATAGAACAGTCACATTCAGAGCCTATTCCAGTTGTGGATCAGAGTAATGAATCCAACTGTAGGGCTAGACACATATACATGGTGGTGATTCTTTCTTGCCAACAAAGCTGCCTCTCCCCTGGGGGTTCATGATACAACCCTGGATTTTGAAAGTGAAACTGAGATGGACCATAGATAAGAGGAAAATAGAAAGACACATGCTGGAAACCTGCTTTGAGATGCTTCTGTTCTGGCATCATCCCACCTGTAACTGCAAAAGGAAACTGTACTCTCAGGGTTCCTCCTTCCCAGGGCAGTAACATTCTCTCAATCCTGAGTTCTAGAAAATTCCTATTGTTGACTTTTGAACAGAGTTACAAGTACATATTGTTTGCTTCATTTTTTTATTGGATATGTTATTTACATTTCAGATGTGATCCCCTTTCCCCATTTCCACCCCCAACCAGGAACCCCCATCCCATCCTCCCTCCTCCTGCTTCTATGAGGATGTGCCCCCACCCACCTGCCCACTCCCACCTCCCCACCCACGAATTCTGCCACACTGAAGCATCCAGCCTTCTCTGGACCAAGAACTTTCTCTCCTACCTATGCCAGACAATGCCATTCTCCCCTTGTTTGTTTCATTTTATATTTATTATTTTGTCAGACATTTCTGCCCATTTCTAATTGTATTACTTTTTGACTCATGAACTACCCCTCTGTCTCATGGGCATACTCTTGTTGAAATGTTTGGATGTGGGTTTTGTGACTTCTTGGTAACACACCAGAACCTTAAT
>NW_021605049.1:0-6160 GCF_004785775.1 Grammomys surdaster | reverse complement strand
CCGAGCCTAGAGCAGGTCGCAGGCAGCAGCTCCGTACCCAACCGCAGAAAACCAAGAAAAACAGGGACTCCCAGGAGCTTGAACTCACGCAGCATCCCAGGTAAGGAAAAAGCAGCACTCACCCCAAACAGGGAGCAACAGGGACCCACTGGGACCCAGGAATTCACTCCTGGCCTGGAGCGGGCTCCATCCGGTCAGGGCCGGAGCACTCGCGGATCCCGGGAGGCAGCTCTGCACCCAATCTCACAGACTCCAGAGGAAGCGGGGCTCGCAGGACCTCTGTGCCAAGCAGGGTCTTGGGCTAGGAGGTGGCAGTGCTTGCCCCCGAACAGGGAGTGGCTAGGACCCACTGGGACCCAGGAGTTCACTCCAGGGCCCGGAGCGTGGGTTCCTTCCGGTCTGTGCCAGAGCAGATCCCGGGAGTCAGCTCTGCACCCAATCTCACAGAACCTAGAGGGAACGGGGCTCTCCGTGGCTCAAGCTAGCTCAAGCAGTTTCTTAGGCTAGGAGGTGGCAGTGCTCGCCCCCAATCAGGGAGCAACTGGGACCCACTGGGACCCACTGGGACTCATTGGGATCCAGAAATCCGCTCCTGACCCGGAGCCCCGGCCCCTTCCGGTTTCCACCTGAGCACCGAGCACATCTTGGGCCTCATCTCTAACTCAAGCAGCAAAACCCATCCCAAACAGTTCTGACACAACCTAGATAATAGGAAAGACAGGCCCCAGTCAGAGACAGCACTGATAGCTCAAAGGTGATCCAGATGGCGAAAGGCAAGCACAAGAACACAAGCACCAGCAACCCAAGGTACTTGCCATTATCAGAACCTAGTTCTCCCACATTAGAAAGTCCTGAACTCCCCATATCACCAGGAAAACAAGAACCAGATCTAAAATCATTTCTAATGATGATGCTAGAGGACTACAAGAAGGAAGTAAATAACACTATCAAAAAACTTGAGGAGAACACAGGAAAACAGGATGAAGTCCTTAAAGAAACACAAAAATCCTTTAAAGAATTACAAGAAAACACAAACAAACAGATGAAGGAATTGAACAAAACCATCCAGGACATAAAAATGGAAGTGGAAACAATAAAGAAAGCACAAAGGGAGACTATCCTGGAGATAGAAAATCTAAAAAAGAAATCAGGAGTCATAGAC
This sequence comes from Grammomys surdaster, assembly GCF_004785775.1. NCBI lineage: Eukaryota > Metazoa > Chordata > Mammalia > Rodentia > Muridae > Grammomys > Grammomys surdaster. The sequence continues at coordinate 4,998 of NW_021605049.1, read as the reverse complement.
ACAAGCATCACCAACAGAATACAAGAGATAGAAGAAAGAATCTCAGGTGCAGAAGATACCTTAGAAAATATTGACACAACTATCAAAGAAAATGCAAAATGCAAAAAGTTGCTATCTCAAAATATCCAGGAAATCCAGGACGCAATGAGAAGACCAAACCTAAGGATAATAGGTATAGATGAGAGTGAAGATTCCCAACTTAAACGGCCAGTAAATATCTTCAACAAAATTATTGAGGAAAACTTCCCTAACCTAAGGAATGAGATGCCCATAATCACACAAGAAGCCTACAGAACGCCAAACAGACTAGATCAAAAAAGAAATACCTCCCGTCACATAATAATCAAGACTCAAAATGTACAAAACAAAGACAGAATTTTAAAAGCAGTAAGGGAAAAAGGCCAAATAACATATAAAGGCAAACCTATCAGAATTACACCTGACTTCTCACCAGATACTATAAAAGCCAGAAGATCCTGGACAAATATCATACAAACCCTAAGAGAACATAAATGCCAGCCCAAGCTACTTTACCCAGCAAAACTCTCAATTACCATAGACGGAGAAACTAAGATATTCCATGACAAAACTGAATTTACACAGTATCTTCCCACAAATCCAGCTTTACAAAGGGTAATAGCAGGAAAGCTCCAATACAAGGAGGGCAATCATACCCCAGAAAGAGCAAGAAAATAATCCTTTTCCATCAAACCCAAAAGAAGATAACCACACAAAGGATGTCTCCACTATTAGCAAAAATGACAGGAAGCAAGAACACCCTCTCCTTAATATCTCTTAACATCAATGGACTCAATTCCCCAATAAAAAGGCATAGGCTAACGGACTGGATACGCAAACAGGACCCAGCTTTTTGCTGCTTACAGGAAACCCACCTCAGTGACAAAGACAGACACTACCTTAGAGTAAAAGGTTGGAAAACAATTTTTCAAGCAAATGGCACTAAGAAACAAGCGGGAGTAGCCATTCTAATATCGAATAAAATCAACTTTCAACTTAAAACTATCAAAAAGGATAAGGAAGGACATTTCATACTTGTCAAAGGAAAAGTCAACCAACATGAACTCTCAATTCTGAATATCTATGCGCCAAATACAAGAGCATCGAATTTCATAAAAGAAACCTTACTAAAGCTCAAAACACACATTGCACCTCACATAATAATAGTGGGAGACTTCAACACCCCACTCTCAGCAATGGTTAAATCATGGAAACAGAAACTAAATAGAGATACAGTAAAACTAACAGAAGTTATGAACCAAATGGACTTAACAGATATCTATAGAACATTTCACCCTAAAGCAAAAGAATATACCTTTTTCTCAGCACCTCATGGTACCTTCTCCAAAATAGACCATATAATTGGGCACAAGACAGGCCTCAACAGATATAAGAAAATTGAAATAATTCCCTGCATCCTATCAGATCACCATGGTCTAAGGCTGGTCTTCAAAAATGACAAAGAGAATGGAAAGCCCACATTTACATGGAAACTGAACAACACCCTACTCCTTGATAATCAGGTAAGGGAAGAAATAAAGAAAGAAATTAAAAACTTTTTAGAATTTAATGAAAATGATGACACATCATACCAAAATTTATGGGATACAATGAAAGCAGTGCTAAGAGGAAAATTCATAGCTCTAAGTGCCTACAAAAAGAAACTGGAGGGAGCATACACTAACAGCTTGACAGAGCACCTGAAAGACCTAGAACAAAAAGAAGCTAATACACCCAAGAGGAGTAGAAGGCAGGAAATAATTAAACTCAGGGCTGAAATCAACCAAATTGAAACAAAAAGAACTATCCAAAGAATCAATAAAACCGGGAGCTGGTTCTTTGAGAAAATCAACAAGATAGATAAACCCTTAGCTAGACTAATCAGAGGGCAGAGAGACAGTATCCAAATTAATAAAATCAGAACTCAAAAGGGGGACATAACAACAGAAACTGAGGAAATTAAAAAAATCATCAGATCCTACTACAAAAGCCTATATTCAACAAAATTGGAAAATTTGGAAGAAATGGACAATTTCCTAGACAAATACCAGTTACCAATGTTAAATCAGGACCAGATAAACCATCTAAACAGTCCCATAACCCCAAAAGAAATAGAAGCAGTCATTAAAAGTCTCCCTACAAAGAAAAGCCCGGGACCAGACGGTTTTAGTGCAGAATTCTATCAGACCTTCAAGGAAGACCTAATCCCAATTCTTTTCAAACTATTCCACAAAATAGAAACAGAAGGTACACTACCCAACTCATTCTTTGAAGCCACAATTACACTCATACCTTAGCCACACAAAGACCCAACAAAGAAAGAGAACTTCAGGCCAATCTCCCTTATGAACATTGATGCAAAATTACTCAATAAAATTCTAGCGAACCGAATTCAAGAACACATCAAAACAATTATCCATCACGATCAAGTTGGCTTCATCCCAGGAATGCAGGGTTGGTTCAATATTCGGAAATCCATCAATGTAATCCATTATATAAACAAACTCAAAGAAAAAAACCACATGATCATCTCACTAGATGCTGAGAAAGCATTTGACAAAATTCAACACCCCTTCATGATAAAAGTCTTGGAAAGGTCAGGAATTCAAGGTCCATACCTAAACATAGTAAAAGCAATTTACAGCAAACCAGTAGCCAGCATTAAACTAAATGGAGAGAAACTTGAAGCAATCCCACTAAAATCAGGGACTAGGCAAGGCTGCCCACTCTCCCCCTACTTATTTAATATAGTATTGGAAGTCCTAGCCAGAGCAATTAGGCAACACAAGGAGGTCAAAGGGATACAAATTGGAAAGGGAGAAGTCAAAATCTCACTATTTGCAGATGATATGATAGTATACTTAAGTGACCCCAAAACTTCCACCAGAGAACTCCTAAACCTGATAAACAACTTTAGCAAAGTGGCTGGATATAAAATTAACTCAAGCAAATCAGTAGCCTTCCTCTACTCAAAAGATAAACTGGCTGAGAAAGAAATTATGGAAATGACACCCTTCAAAATAGTCACAAATAACATAAAATACCTGGGTGTGAACCTAACCAAGCAAGTAAAAGACCTGTATGACAAGAACTTCATTCCCCTGAAGAAAGAAATCGAAGCCGATCTCAGAAGATGGAAAGATCTCCCATGCTCATGGATTGGAAGGATTAATATAGTAAAAATGGCTATTTTGCCAAAAGCCATCTACAGATTTAATGCAATCCCCATCAAAATTCCCACTCAATTCTTCTCAGAGATAGAAAGAGCAATCCTAAAATTTATTTGGAATAACAAAAAACCCAGGATTGCGAAAACTACTCTCAGCAATAAAAGAACTTCTGGAGGAATCACCATCCCCAACTTCAAGCTGTACTACAAAGCAATAGTGATAAAAACTGCTTGGTATTGGAACAGAGACAGGCAGGAGGATCAGTGGAATAGAATAGAAGACCCAGAAATGAACCCCCATACCTATGGTAACTTAATCTTTGACAAAGGGGCTAAAACCATCGAATGGAAAAAAGATAGCATTTTCAACAAATGGTGCTGGTCCAACTGGTGGTCAGCATGTAGAAAAATGAAAATTGATCCATACTTACCTCCTTGTACAAAGCTCAATTCCAAGTGGATTAAGGACCTCCACCTAAAACCAGCCACACTGAAACTAATAGAAGAGAAACTGGGAAAAAGCCTGGAATACATAGGCACAGGGAAAAAGTTCCTGAACAGAACGCCAATGGCCTGTGCTCTAAGACCAAAAATTGACAAATGGGACCTCATAAAGCTGCAAAGCTTCTGTAAAGCAAAGGACACAGTCAATAGGACAGAGCGGCAACCAACAGATTGGGAAAAGATATTCACCAACCCTACATCTGATAAAGGGCTAATATCCAAGGTATACAAAGAACTGAAGAAATTAGACTCTAGACAATCAAAGAACCCTATTAAAAAATGGAGCACAGACCTGAACAAAGAATTCTCAACTGAGGAAGCTCGAATGGTTGAGAAGCACCTAAAGAAGTGTTCAGCATCCCTAGTCATCAGGGAAATGCAAATGAAAACAACACTGAGATTCCACCTCACACCAGTCAGAATGGCTAAGATCAAAAACACAGGTGACAGTACATGTTGGCGAGGATGTGGAGAAAGAGGAACACTCCTCCACTGTTGGTGGGATTGTAAACTGGTACAACCACTATGGAAGGCAGTCTGGCGGTATCTCAGAAAATTGAACATAGCGTTACCTAGGGACCCAGCTATACCACTCCTGGGCATATACCCAAAAGAAGTTTCAACATACAACAGGGACACATGCTCCACCATGTTCATAGCAGCCTTATTTATAATAGCCAGAAGTTGGAAAGAACCCAGATGCCCTTCAACAGAAGAATGGATGCAGAAAATGTGGTACATTTATACAATGGAGTACTACTCAGCTATTAAAAACAATCAGTTCACAAAATTCCTAGGCAAATGGATGGAGCTGGAAAATATCATCTTGAGTGAGATGACCCAATCTCAAAGGAACATACATGGTATGCACTCACTGATAAGTGGATATTAGCCCAAAAGCTCACAATTTCTAAGAATCTTCATATGGACCACATAAAACTCACATAGAAGAAGGAAGACCAAAGTATGAATGCGTTGGTCCTTTTTAGAAGGAGCATCAAAAGGTTCAACCAGAACTCCCAAAGTCTAAACCACCAACCAGAGAGCACAAAGGGAGGGACTCACACACCTGTATAGGGAATTGAGGGTGACCTTGTTAGACTCCAGTGAAAGTGGAGGGCCAAGGTCCCCAAAAGTTTGGATCCCCTTCTGTGTTGGAATTCGAGAGCAGGGAGATGGGACTGGGAGGATGTTTGGAGCACACCATCACAAAAATTAGGAGGAAGGGGTAGGGGATAAGGGATTTGGGGGGAGAATGAGAAAGGAGACAACATTGAAAGGTAAATACGTATAATACCCAATAAAAA
>NW_021605048.1:4970-7451 GCF_004785775.1 Grammomys surdaster | reverse complement strand
CCCTGAACAACTGAGAGGTAAGAAGGTACCTGTCTGTCAGATGGTGGTAGAGGAGCCTCTTGTTTGTCCCTGGACCACTCTAATCAGTTGTGGCTCTTGGCTGCCAAACAGCCCACCCAGCTCTTTCAGCTCTTCATCTTGGGAGGGGCTCCTAGTTCCAGCACTATCTGCTATCAAGAGATGTTTGTTCACACCTTTGGACTAAAACAGAAACTTGGTTTTTCTTGTCCATGAACCCTGGCTTGAGGGTCAGTCCACCAGCTTACCTGTAGCTTGGGTCTGGCCACGATCTTTAGTCAGAGCTGTCCCCAGTCAAGCTCTCTGTCCTATTGTTTCTGTGACCCTGTGTGCTTCCCTTTTCAGAGCCCCTCATTTTTGCATGGGAGGGTCTCTGCTACATTTCCATGTCATATCTATGTGATAGGGAACTTGCCATACCCAGTGGTACCAGGCCCACACAAACTAAAGCCCAAAAGCGCAAGCCAGGGACCTGGAAGGACTGAGGAACTGATACATTCCTCCCAGATTTTGTTCATTGGCTAAGACGGAAAGGGCCAGAGGAAGGACGCACAATTTTTGCTCAAGAAAGAGCCATATACTGACAAGATGGGCTCAGCTGGTGAAATCACTTATTACCTAATCTAATCTGATAACTCGACCCAAGTTCCATTCCTGGAACCCATAAGTACTCAACCTACTTGCTCATAAACAAACAAACAACCAAGTGATGAGTGAGTGAGTGAGTGAGTGAGTGAGTGAGTGAGTGAGTGAATCTAATAACATTTTAGAAAACTCAGAATCCCACTTGTCTCTCTAGGAATAAGTGACTTAGATGTACTTGCGTCTACTGATGCGATGGGGAGGGTAGCTGAGCGTGGCAGGAACATCACGTTACCTCCTTATTACACTTTGCCACTGGCCTCTATCACCCAGAAAAATGGACAAACTTGGGCCCCACTCAGGTTTAGGGCAGGAGTCAGGGGAAGGCTTGTGAAAAAGTCAGACAGGCTGACTTGCTGTTTGTAGCATCCTGGTGGTGGGCATGAGGGAGGCACATCTAACCCTTTAAGCTGCCTTGAGTGTCATCGGAAGAGGTCATGTGGAGGCATCAAGGGGTCAAAGGTCAGGCCAGAAAGATCCTGCCTCTTCTGGTGGGACCGAGGAGAGGGAAGGAGACAGCCTGCCCAGCTGTACAAGGTGACATTTCCTGGGCTAGCCTGTGGACCTGATGTTTGCTGCAGCCTATCTAGGCCCAACAGTCTAACAGGAGCCTAGTGAAGGAGAAGGAGCCTGCTGGGGGCAAAGAAGCAAGTAACTGACAGGGCCATTCAGGGCTGAGGGACAGAGGAGAGTTATTACTCTAACATATAGGGAGCTGAGCCAAGGAAGCCCTGCATGGGTGACAGCCTGAGTGAGTGACTGCTGTTGACATCGACAACCTATATTAAGGGCCCCAAACCCTCAGACCTATGGGGCCAGGCTCAAGTGGGCCAGGCTCTCCTCAGGACTTCAAGTAGGAGTGTTTCTGAATGATTATCAGTGTGTGGAAAGACTAGCAACTGCAACTTCCTCCTCCGGGATGTGTACAGTCTGAGACTGCTCCCTACAGACTCCTGTAGAAACTAGCAAATCCCCCACTTTCATGCCATACCTAATAAATATGCTAAGGTAGCAGAATTGTCCTGGACCCCAGCTTTACTGTACATATGTCCATCTGACTGTTCTTTCTACATTCCCTCACTGCTCTTAGTTGGGGTCCCAGGACCCAAGTTGCATGGCATATGGCACCCAAGAGAACAGTCTATGCTCATATCACCCATGGCGACATTCAGTGTTTAGCCTGCCCAGCTGTATAAGGTGACATTTCCTGTAGAGCTGACAAGGGACCTGAGCTTTCTTTCCTAGCGTCAGGAGACGCATGTGCTGTGCCGTGGGTGACCTTAAGCCATCTGGGGAAGGAGAAAAGGAAGGGAGCAGCCATTTCCCTTGGGAAGACGATCTGGAACCAACACATTTTCAAAACAGAGACTGTTAAAAAGCTGTGTTTAATAGCATGGGATTGAGGCAGTTTTAAAGTCTGAGGTTTGACCCTGCTTCCTGTGGGGCAATATTGGAGAAGTCACAGATGGTTTAGAAGCCACATTGGCAAACTCAACTGAGCAGAGTGTATACACACTTAACAACAGATGCCCCAGACTGAGGGCAGTGCAGGGGTTGCAATCCTCCCTCCTCTGAGGACTGGAGACATGTGTCACCTGGCAAATCAGGGCTTGCTCTGTGCGGCGGAGTTTATCCAGCTACCATAGAGTCAGCTTTTTTCCTTGAAAGAAAAGTGTCAGGTTTGGTTTGATTTTAATTTGTAACAAGGGTCCTCTCTGGGCTGTCCAGCTATGAAGCTCATTCTAAGGGTTGGGACCCAAGACATGAGGTGTCTATACTGCCCCCATGCAGTGACCAACACCCATCTGCTTCTCAGCCTCA
>NW_021605048.1:0-4960 GCF_004785775.1 Grammomys surdaster | reverse complement strand
AATGTAGGATCTTCATTGACTCACTAGGATTGGCAGGGTGCTGGCTGAGGACTGGCAAAGGTCTCCCGTCCTCGGCTTTGCCCCTGGGTTCTAGAAAGGACATCAGGTTTAGTTACTCTGAAAGGCTGTGGTTCTTCTTTCTCCCTCCAGGTACATCAGTGTTATCTTCTTGGTGGCCACCGAATTCAAAATAGCCACACCTGACAACCATCTTCCCCCATCATGGTACACTGCTATTATTTTGTCTTGTAGGCTTGTGAGGACAGGTAGACTGATCTGTCTCCATCTCAGATGACTTCTTCTCTTAGGATGGTATCTGGCACACACTCAGTGCTCAGCACATGTCTGTTGAGTGGATGAATGTACACATGCTAGTCTTGGCACACATGCAGTCTATACATCTCTGTGGACAGTGTCCCATTTGTGACTAGGCAAGTGCACCAAGCTGTCACCCATCTCCCTGGAGCTTGACCTTTCCAACAGGGCACAGAGCCCTGCTGGACCCTACTATGATGGGCTGTTGTATTGGTCAGTTTATTGTCCCTGAGACCAAATATCTGAGGAGAAAAAAAAAACAAGGAGAGGGTCATTTTGGTTACAGTCTTAGAGATTTTTGATCCAGTTGTTCCTTCTATGAGACTGGGATGGAGCTGAGCATCATGGAGGGAGAACATGGCTGAGCCCAACTTCTCACCTCATATTATCCAAAAGCAAAGATACAGTGACAGGAGAGGCAGGGCACAAAGCATCCCCTTCCTAGGCATGACCCTAGCAACCTGCTTCTTCCATCCAGACCCACTTCCTAACTCCTTGTCAACACTACCATGGTATTAGGAGTTCATCGGTGGAGCGATCCAAGATGAAGAGCCTTGCAATGCTGTCACCTCTCCAAAGACCCAGCTCAGCTCCACTTGTGATGGGGACCCTGCTGCCACTCAGCTTGTGTAGGTATAGGGGAACATCCCCAATCCAAACCCTTCTTCATCCCAATGCAGAACTAGAGCGCTTTGGAGAAATCACAAACCTTTCCCAAGGCTGGCTTTTCTTTGTGACCTCAGCAAACTGCCTCACTGGAACCTCTGGGGACAAACTTCATGTGGTTCTCCCATGCAGAATTCACCATGGGTTTCAGGGTTTTGTTTCCCAAGATGTATAAATGGCTAATTGCAGAAGAGTTTCTCTAAGCTTTTGCCCCACCTTGTCTTGAACTGTTCCTCTCATGAAGACCCTGAGTCCCTCACGCCCACCTCTGGTTACAGGTGACTTCACTTAACCAATGAGGTGTGGCAGGGATGCTCCTTCGCTCTGTCTTGGATCACTAGGAGACTCCAAGCAGCAGCTGGATGGTCTGAGGCCTTGCAAAGAGAAGCCGACCACCCCAACTACGGCCACCAAAGACATGCTGTGACCAGCAGTCCCTAAACATACAGAGGAGAACCAGAAAGCCAAAAGGCCAGTCAGGGATCCTGTGGGCAGTCAGAGCTATGAAGAACCAAACCAGGGTTTCAGGAGGCTGCACACTGGGCCACCCGATATGTATCTGACTTTAAGAAGTGAGGGTTTGGGAGTTGTTTTTGCTTGGATTCACTTTATCAGGACAGTGTTTTTTGCTAACCCTGCAGTTGCTTGTCAAACAGCACCAGCTGACAGTGCACAGAGATGAGGCTTCCTGAGGTAGCAGAATACCATCATGCTGACCCACTTATGGGAATCAGCCCCTGGAGACCCTGAATGGTGTTCAGAAGCCACACAACCTGGAATTATAAGCTTCAGGGGCCCTGCAGAGCTAAGCATCTCCAGTATCCTAGGCCACACTGAAAATCCTATAGCATGCTGGTAAACTGAAGGGGCTGGGCTGTTTCTTCTCCTCCTCCTCCCCCTCCTCCTCCTCCTCCTCCTCCTCCTCCTCCTCCTCCTTCTTCTCCTCCTCCTCCTCCTCCTTCTTCTTTCTCCTCCTTCTCCTTCCTCCTCCTCCTCCTCCTCCTTCTCCTCTTCCTCTTCTCTGTGCTCCTCCCCCTCCTCCCCCTCCTTCCTTTCTTTCTTCTTTCCCCCTCCTCCTTCTTTTATGCTTATGTTTAGAAGTTTGTTTGAAAGTAGCTAAAGTCTCTTGTTCCAGCGTGAGCTGTAGTCCTCTAAGCCTGTCTAGTGAGTGATCCCCAGATCCCAGATGTTTCTAGCCCTGGCTTTCAAGCCATGACACTGGGAAGACTGGAGCCTGACAGGGCAGGTGCATCAGATACTGGGATGAAGGCCATTGCTCTGTGAATTACTGTTGGGCTAGAGAGGCCTGGAGTGCTCCAGATTCTCCCCGTGTGGCTGTTCTCACCATGTATCTTGCCAGCTATCCACCAAAGTGTGACCTTCCACCCATGCGGCCAGGACACCATGACCTGCACAGAGTCAGATCACTAAGATCCCCAAGGCTTCAGGAACTGCTTGCTGGGAGACAGTTGAGCAAGGACACCCCATTCTGGGAGCCCCTGATTCCTCTCAGTAGTTCTACGGTGTGACATTGGCTATTGTCCTGGCGGTGGCTTTTTCTTATTCCAGTTTTCCCAACCACCCTGGAGAGCTATGAATACCGTGTCAATTTAAATGGCCTCTATGGCTTTCATTCAGATCCCCTTTGACTTCCAGGTCCTTTCATCTGTGTGGGTCCTAGAGTGAGACTGAGAAACTGGCCATCAGAATGGTATGCCTGCCATGTACAATTGGTGTCCACCCTTAATGCAGGGTCAGGGAGCATGTCAGTGACCACACCCAGAGTGGGAACAATGAGCCTCACATATGTCTACAGGGCAGCAGAATGGGTCCCTGTCTGTTGGCTGGGCCCGCCCCACACAAGGTGACCTGGCACCTGTGGCTTGGTTTTCCTGCCTGCAGGGGCTCTAGAACTCAGCATACCCCAAACTGCAAACTTCCTACTTCCCTCTCTGCACTAGGGTTCCAGAAACATCCCAGTGTCCCAGTGCTATGCTCTGCCCTAAAATACACAGTATTTGTACATTGCCCCTGTGGGTCCCTGCTCCCCTGCCTGCCCAGTGTGTACTGAGCCCCCGGGGTCCACACCAACTCAATGTTTGCCTCAGTTGTGCATGCGTATCTTAATTCTGGAAGAGTCCTCCTCCTCTGCTGGGATTGGTTGTGCCCATACTTCAAGGCTAAAATGATGCCATTAGCTGAGTCTTTCTTTGGAACAGCCAGTGATTTGCTAATGGTGGGTGAGTTCTTGCCCTTATCTTCTCAGAGGCTAGCAGCCTGTCACTCTGCCAGGCCTACTTCTGTCATGAGGCCTTTACAAGGGTCCAAGCTGCCTGCTCAGTTAGTTCCCTTGTGTCATCCTTGGTATGTGACCCCTCAGGAGGCCAATAAATATTACATGTGACAACACTGCTCAGTTGTGCTGGCCAAACACAGCCAGAGTCAGCCGATGCAGAGGCCAGAGCTTCCTGTGGACAGCAGGGTGACCTCTGATTTATATGGAACAGAGTTTGCAGAAGGGAGCTATGGGGACATTCCAGACCCCCAGAGGTCTACAGGTAGCCAGTTAAGTCATGGGCTGGCTAGAGTCATCCCTGCTGGTATGTCCAGCTGGGTCTTATCCCATCTGAACTCTCCCATGGCCATGGTGGCTGCTGTCACCATTCTTGGTTGTGTCACCAGCTTTCCCCTTGAAGTTCTGCTCCTTACGCTGGTCCAGTTGATGCTGAGGACACTGGCACACTTGTTACTGTTGTTAGGCAATCCCCACGGGAGCCACTCAGACATCCTTAGTACACAGCAGCTGCCTTCTCCAGGGCAGATGCCCCGAGTGGAAGCCCAAGGAAGGCCCTGGTGCCTGCTGTGTTCAGCCTCAAAAGTCACCTGCGCCATTGCCCTGGTTACCTCTGCTTAGCCTGGGAGGACCACCTGAGCCCATGCAGACACACCAGCCTAAGCAACAGCTCCCCTCTGAGGGCTGCTCTTCTAGGAGGCTCATGGGATGTGTGTTCACACACAGGAGGGCCTGAAAAACAGTCATGAGTATCTTGCTCTCCTAACTCTTGAGCTGGAAATGGGATCAAATTACTTCTAGGCCTTCTTACTAATACCAGGGCTGTAAATTTTCCTCTGAGTGGCATGTGCACCAAGGTTAAGAGAGAGCATCAGGCCTGGCTAGATGGCTCAGCAGGTAAAGGAGCTTGCTGCCAAGCTCGATGTCCTTGGTTCAATCACTGGCCTTACATGATGTAAGGAGTAGCTTTTGCAAGTTGTCCTCCAGCCTATATAAATATTCATGCATACACACAATAGATAAATAAACATATACAATTAAAAGAGAGAAAGCTTTAGAGGTTGGACAGATGGCTCAGTGGTTAAGAGCTTTTTCAAAGGACTGGGATTTGATTCCCAGCATCCACATGGTGGCTCATAGCTGTCTGTAACTCCTGCCCCAAGTTTTTATATGGGGGTATTCCTCCTCTGCAGCCCCTTCTACTCTTAGGAATTCTTTCTCACTTTTCCTTAATAAATTTATCTTTGCACTGGAGAGAGAGAGAGAGAGAGAGAGAGAGAGAGAGAGAGAGAGAGAGAGGGAGAGAGAGAGAGAGAGGAGAGAGAGGCAAAGAGAGAGAAAGAGGCAAAGAGAGAGACAGACAGACAGATAGACACAGAGAGAGGAGGACAGAGAATTAAAATGTTCAGGCAAAGGGCACTTGTGTTTGCTCCAGTTAGTTTTGTTATGTGTGGGGTTTTCTTGCATTTATTTTTTGTATTGTGTGCAGGCGTGTGGTGGGCATCCATGCCAACCACTTGTGAAGGTCAGAGGACAACATATAGCCTGTGGGAACTGAGGACAGGACTCTGGTTGTCAGGCTTAGTGGCAAGCCCCTTTATCCCTGGTTCATCTCTCTGGCCCTGCTGCTAGCTTTGTTGCAGTCTAAGAGCACAGTTCATCACAGTGGGGAAGCCATGGCAGCAA
>NW_021605047.1:11297-19113 GCF_004785775.1 Grammomys surdaster | reverse complement strand
TTTTTTTTAAATCCTTTATCTGTGTGGGGTTTTTATTGGGTATTATACGTATTTACCTTTCAATGTTGTCTCCTTTCTCATTCTCCCCCCAAATCCCTTATCCCCTACCCCTTCCTCCTAATTTTTGTGATGGTGTGCTCCAAACATCCTCCCAGTCCCATCTCCCTGCTCTCGAATTCCAACACAGTAGGGGATCCAAACTTTTGGGGACCTTGGCCCTCCACTTTCACTGGAGTCTAACAAGGTCACCCTCAATTCCCTATACAGGTGCTTGAGTCCCTCCCTTTGTGCTCTCTGGTTGGTGGTTTAGACTTTGGGAGTTCTGGTTGAAACTTTTGATGCTCCTTCTAAAAAGGACCAACGCATTCATACTTTGGTCTTCCTTCTTCTATGTGAGTTTTATGTGGTCTATATGAAGATTCTTAGAAATTGTGAGCTTTTGGGCTAATATCCACTTATCAGTGAGTGCATACCATGTATGTTCCTTTGAGATTGGGTCATCTCACTCAAGATGATATTTTCCAGCTCCATCCATTTGCCTAGGAATTTTGTGAACTGATTGTTTTTAATAGCTGAGTAGTACTCCATTGTATAAATGTACCACATTTTCTGCATCCATTCTTCTGTTGAAGGGCATCTGGGTTCTTTCCAACTTCTGGCTATTATAAATAAGGCTGCTATGAACATGGTGGAGCATGTGTCCCTGTTGTATGTTGAAACTTCTTTTGGGTATATGCCCAGGAGTGGTATAGCTGGGTCCCTAGGTAACGCTATGTTCAATTTTCTGAGATACCGCCAGACTGCCTTCCATAGTGGTTGTACCAGTTTACAATCCCACCAACAGTGGAGGAGTGTTCCTCTTTCTCCACATCCTCGCCAACATGTACTGTCACCTGTGTTTTTGATCTTAGCCATTCTGACTGGTGTGAGGTGGAATCTCAGTGTTGTTTTCATTTGCATTTCCCTGATGACTAGGGATGCTGAACACTTCTTTAGGTGCTTCTCAACCATTCGAGCTTCCTCAGTTGAGAATTCTTTGTTCAGGTCTGTGCTCCATTTTTTAATAGGGTTCTTTGATTGTCTAGAGTCTAATTTCTTCAGTTCTTTGTATACCTTGGATATTAGCCCTTTATCAGATGTAGGGTTGGTGAATATCTTTTCCCAATCTGTTGGTTGCCGCTCTGTCCTATTGACTGTGTCCTTTGCTTTACAGAAGCTTTGCAGCTTTATGAGGTCCCATTTGTCAATTTTTGGTCTTAGAGCACAGGCCATTGGCGTTCTGTTCAGGAACTTTTTCCCTGTGCCTATGTATTCCAGGCTTTTTCCCAGTTTCTCTTCTATTAGTTTCAGTGTGGCTGGTTTTAGGTGGAGGTCCTTAATCCACTTGGAATTGAGCTTTGTACAAGGAGATAAGTATGGATCAATTTTCATTTTTCTACATGCTGACCACCAGTTGGACCAGCACCATTTGTTGAAAATGCTATCTTTTTTCCATTCGATGGTTTTAGCCCCTTTGTCAAAGATTAAGTTACCATAGGTATGGGGGTTCATTTCTGGGTCTTCTATTCTATTCCACTGATCCTCCTGCCTGTCTCTGTTCCAATACCATGCAGTTTTTATCACTATTGCTTTGTAGTACAGCTTGAAGTCGGGGATGGTGATTCCTCCAGAAGTTCTTTTATTGCTGAGAGTAGTTTTCGCAATCCTGGGTTTTTTGTTATTCCAAATAAATTTTAAGATTGCTCTTTCTATCTCTGAGAAGAATTGAGTGGGAATTTTGATGGGGATTGCATTAAATCTGTAGATGGCTTTTGGCAAAATAGCCATTTTTACTATATTAATCCTTCCAATCCATGAGCATGGGAGATCTTTCCATCTTCTGAGATCGGCTTCGATTTCTTTCTTCAGGGGAATGAAGTTCTTGTCATACAGGTCTTTTACTTGCTTGGTTAGGTTCACACCAAGGTATTTTATATCATCTGTGACTATTTTGAAGGGTGTCATTTCCATAATTTCTTTCTCAGCCAGTTTATCTTTTGAGTAGAGGAAGGCTACTGATTTGCTTGAGTTAATTTTATATCCAGCCACTTTGCTAAAGTTGTTTATCAGGTTTAGGAGTTCTCTGGTGGAAGTTTTGGGGTCACTTAAGTATACTATCATATCATCTGCAAATAGTGAGATTTTGACTTCTTCCTTTCCAATTTGTATCCCTTTGACCTCCTTGTGTTGCCTAATTGCTCTGGCTAGGACTTCCAATACTATATTAAATAAGTAGGGGGAGAGTGGGCAGCCTTGCCTAGTCCCTGATTTTAGTGGGATTGCTTCAAGTTTCTCTCCATTTAGTTTAATGCTGGCTACTGGTTTGCTGTAAATTGCTTTTACTATGTTTAGGTATGGACCTTGAATTCCTGACCTTTCCAAGGCTTTTATCATGAAGGGGTGTTGAATTTTGTCAAATGCTTTCTCAGCATCTAGTGAGATGATCATGTGGTTTTTTTCTTTGAGTTTGTTTATATAATGGATTACATTGATGGATTTCCGAATATTGAACCAACCCTGCATTCCTGGGATGAAGCCAACTTGATCGTGGTGGATAATTGTTTTGATGTGTTCTTGAATTCGGTTCGCTAGAATTTTATTGAGTAATTTTGCATCAATGTTCATAAGGGAGATTGGCCTGAAGTTCTCTTTCTTTGTTGGGTCTTTGTGTGGCTTAGGTATGAGTGTAATTGTGGCTTCAAAGAATGAGTTGGGTAGTGTACCTTCTGTTTCTATTTTGTGGAATAGTTTGAAAAGAATTGGGATTAGGTCTTCCTTGAAGGTCTGATAGAATTCTGCACTAAAACCGTCTGGTCCCGGGCTTTTCTTTGTAGGGAGACTTTTAATGACTGCTTCTATTTCTTTTGGGGTTATGGGACTGTTTAGATGGTTTATCTGGTCCTGATTTAACATTGGCAACTGGTATTTGTCTAGGAAATTGTCCATTTCATCCAAATTCTCCAATTTTGTTGAATATAGGCTTTTGTAGTAGGATCTGATGATTTTTTTAATTTCCTCAGTTTCTGTTGTTATGTCCCCCTTTTGAGTTCTGATTTTATTAATTTGGATACTGTCTCTCTGCCCTCTGATTAGTCTAGCTAAGGGTTTATCTATCTTGTTGATTTTCTCAAAGAACCAGCTCCTGGTTTTATTGATTCTTTGGATAGTTCTTTTTGTTTCAATTTGGTTGATTTCAGCCCTGAGTTTAATTATTTCCTGCCTTCTACTCCTCTTGGGTGTATTAGCTTCTTTTTGTTCTAGGTCTTTCAGGTGCTCTGTCAAGCTGTTAGTGTATGCTCCCTCCAGTTTCTTTTTGTAGGCACTTAGAGCTATGAATTTTCCTCTTAGCACTGCTTTCATTGTATCCCATAAATTTTGGTATGATGTGTCATCATTTTCATTAAATTCTAAAAAGTTTTTAATTTCTTTCTTTATTTCTTCCCTTACCTGATTATCAAGGAGTAGGGTGTTGTTCAGTTTCCATGTAAATGTGGGCTTTCCATTCTCTTTGTCATTTTTGAAGACCAGCCTTAGACCATGGTGATCTGATAGGATGCAGGGAATTATTTCAATTTTCTTATATCTGTTGAGGCCTGTCTTGTGCCCAATTATATGGTCTATTTTGGAGAAGGTACCATGAGGTGCTGAGAAAAAGGTATATTCTTTTGCTTTAGGGTGAAATGTTCTATAGATATCTGTTAAGTCCATTTGGTTCATAACTTCTCTTAGTTTTACTGTATCTCTATTTAGTTTCTGTTTCCATGATTTATCCATTGCTGAGAGTGGGGTGTTGAAGTCTCCCACTATTATTATGTGAGGTGCAATGTGTGTTTTGAGCTTTAGTAAGGTTTCTTTTATGAAATTCGATGCTCTTGTATTTGGCGCATAGATATTCAGAATTGAGAGTTCATGTTGGTTGACTTTTCCTTTGACAAGTATGAAATGCCCTTCCTTATCCTTTTTGATAGTTTTAAGTTGAAAGTTGATTTTATTCGATATTAGAATGGCTACTCCCGCTTGTTTCTTAGTGCCATTTGCTTGAAAAATTGTTTTCCAACCTTTTACTCTAAGGTAGTGTCTGTCTTTGTCACTGAGGTGGGTTTCCTGTAAGCAGCAAAAAGCTGGGTCCTGTTTGCGTATCCAGTCCGTTAGCCTATGCCTTTTTATTGGGGAATTGAGTCCATTGATGTTAAGAGATATTAAGGAGAGGGTGTTCTTGCTTCCTGTCATTTTTGCTAATAGTGGAGACATCGTTTGTGTGGTTATCTTCTTTTGGGTTTGATGGAAAAGGATTATTTTCTTGCTCTTTCTGGGGTATGATTGCCCTCCTTGTATTGGAGCTTTCCTGCTATTATCCTTTGTAAAGCTGGATTTGTGGGAAGATACTGTGTAAATTCAGTTTTGTCATGGAATATCTTAGTTTCTCCGTCTATGGTAATTGAGAGTTTTGCTGGGTAAAGTAGCTTGGGCTGGCATTTATGTTCTCTTAGGGTTTGTATGATATTTGTCCAGGATCTTCTGGCTTTTATAGTATCTGGTGAGAAGTCAGGTGTAATTCTGATAGGTTTGCCTTTATATGTTATTTGGCCTTTTTCCCTTACTGCTTTTAAAATTCTGTCTTTGTTTTGTACATTTTGAGTCTTGATTATTATGTGACGGGAGGTATTTCTTTTTTGATCTAGTCTGTTTGGCGTTCTGTAGGCTTCTTGTGTGATTATGGGCATCTCATTCCTTAGGTTAGGGAAGTTTTCCTCAATAATTTTGTTGAAGATATTTACTGGCCCTTTAAGTTGGGAATCTTCACTCTCATCTATACCTATTATCCTTAGGTTTGGTCTTCTCATTGCGTCCTGGATTTCCTGGATATTTTGAGATAGCAACTTTTTGCATTTTGCATTTTCTTTGATAGTTGTGTCATTATTTTCTAAGGTATCTTCTGCACCTGAGATTCTTTCTTCTATCTCTTGTATTCTGTTGGTGATGCTTGTGTCTATGACTCCTGATTTCTTTTTTAGGTTTTCTATCTCCAGGATAGTCTCCCTTTGTGATTTCTTTATTGTTTCCACTTCCATTTTTATGTCCTGGATGGTTTTGTTCAATTCCTTCATCTGTTTGTTTGTGTTTTCTTGTAATTCTTTAAAGGATTTTTGTGTTTCTTTAAGGACTTCATCCTGTTTTCCTGTGTTCTCCTCAAGTTTTTTGATAGTGTTATTTACTTCCTTCTTGTAGTCCTCTAGCATCATCATTAGAAATGATTTTAGATCTGGTTCTTGTTTTCCTGGTGATATGGGGAGTTCAGGACTTTCTAATGTGGGAGAACTAGGTTCTGATAATGGCAAGTACCTTGGGTTGCTGGTGCTTGTGTTCTTGCGCTTGCCTTTCGCCATCTGGATCACCTTTGTGCTATCAGAGCTGTCTCTGACTGGGGCCTGTCTTTCCTATTATCTAGGTTGTGTCAGAACTGTTTGGGATGGGTTTTGCTGCTTGAGTTAGAGATGAGGCCCAAGATGTGCTCGGTGCTCAGGTGGAAACCGGAAGGGGCCGGGGCTCCGGGTCAGGAGCGGATTCCTGGATCCCAATGAGTCCCAGTGGGTCCCAGTGGGTCCCAGTTGCTCCCTGATTGGGGGCGAGCACTGCCACCTCCTAGCCTAAGAAACTGCTTGAGCTAGCTTGTGCCACGGAGAGCCCCGCTCCCTCTAGGTTCTGTGAGATTGGGTGCAGAGCTGACTCCCGGGATCTGCTCTGGCACAGACCGGAAGGAACCCACGCTCCGGGCCCTGGAGTGAACTCCTGGGTCCCAGTGGGTCCTAGCCACTCCCTGTTCGGGGGCAAGCACTGCCACCTCCTAGACCAAGACCCTGCTTGGCACAGAGGTCCTGCGAGCCCCGCTTCCTCTGGAGTCTGGGAGATTGGGTGCAGAGCTGCCTCCCGGGATCCGCGAGTGCTTGGGCCCGACCGGATGGAGCCCGCTCCAGGACAGGAGCGAATTCCTGGGTCCCAGTGGGTCCCTGTTGCTCCCTGTTTGGGGTGAGTGCTGCTATTTCCTTACCTGGGATGCTGCGTGAGTTCAAGCTCCTGGGAGTCCCTGTTTTTCTTGGTTTTCTGCGGTTGGGTACGGAGCTGCTGCCTGCGACCTGCTCTAGGCTCGGTCCCAAACCGGCAGAATTAGTTTTTAAATAAAAATGTTGACAGAATTGTTTATTAAATAAACATATTGACTGAATTGATTATGAAACAAAGATATTGACAGAATTGGTTTTTAAATATAGATATAGACATAATTGGTTTTTAAATAAAGATATTGAGAGAAATGCTTATTACAGCATTGATTATTAAATAAAGATATTGACAGAATTGGTTAATAAAGAAAGATATTGACAGAATGGGTTTTAAATAAAAATATTGACAGAATGTGTTATTAAATAAAGATTTTGAGAGAATTGGTTTTTAAATAAAGATATTGACAGAATTGGTTATTATATAGAGATATAGAAAGAATTTGTTGTTAAATAAAGAGATTGACAGAATTTGTTATTACAGAATTGATTATTAAATAAAGATATTAACAGAATTGGTTATTACATAAAATATTGAGAGATTTGTTTATTAAATAAAGATATTGACAGACTGTTTATTAAATAAAGATACTGACAGAATTTTTTATCAAATAATGATTTTGACAGAATTGGTTATTAAATAAAGATATTGACAGAACTGTTTATTAAATAAAGATATTGACAGAATTGGTTATTAAATAAAGATATTTACAGAATTGGTTAATAAATAAAATTATTGACAGAATTGGTTACTAAATAAACATATTGACAGAATTGGTTTTTAAATAAAGATATTGACAGAATTGGTTATTAAAGAAAGATATTGACAGTACTGGGTATTAAGTAAATTCATTGAGATAATTGTTTATTAATTAAAGATATTTAGAGAGAGAATTGTTTATTAAATAAAGATATTGACTTAATTGGTTATTACAGAATTGATTATTAAATAAAGATATTGGCATAATTGGTTATTAAATAAAGACATTGACCGAATGGCTTTTAAATAAAAATATTGACATGATGTGTTATGAAATAAATATTTTGAGATAATTGTTTTTTAAATAAAGATATTGACAGAATTGGTTATTACAGAATTGATTATTAAATAAAAATATTGACAGAATTGGTTATTAAATAAAAATATTGAGAGAATTGGTTATTAAATAAATATATTGACAGAACTGTTTATTAAATAAAGATATTGACAGAACTGTTTATTAAATAAAGATATTGACAGAATTGGTTATTACATAATAGATTACTTTATAAAGTTATTGACAGAATTGGTTATTAAATAAAGATATTGACATAATTGGTTGTTAAATATAGTTAGTGACATAATTAGTTGTTAAATAAAGTTATTGATATAATTGGTTTTTAAATAAAGATATTGACAGAATTCCTTATTACAGAATTGATTATTAAAGATATTAACAGAATTGGTTATTAAATAAAGATATTGCCATAATTGGTTTTTAAATAAAGATATTTACAGAATTGCTCATTACAGATTTGATTATTAAATAAAGATATTGACAGAATTGGTTATTAAACAGAGATATTGACAGAATTGGTTATTAAATAAAGACATTGACAGAATGGGTTGTAAATAAAAATATTGACAGGATGTGTTATTAAATAAAGATTTTGAGAGAATTGGTTTTTAAATAAAGATATTGACAAAATTGGTTATTAAATAAAGATATAGAAAGAATTTG
>NW_021605047.1:10478-11197 GCF_004785775.1 Grammomys surdaster | reverse complement strand
TTTTAAATAAAGAGATTGACAGAATTGGTTATTATAGAATTGATTATTAAATAAAAATATTGACAGAATTGGTTATTAAAAAAAGATATTGACAGAACTGTTTACTAAATAAAGATATTGACAGAATTGGTTACTACATAATTGATTACTAAATAAAGATATTGACAGAATTGCTTATTAAATAAAGATATAAACAGAATTGGTTATTAAATAAAGTTATTGACAGAATTGGTTATTAAATGAAGATATTGACATAACTGGTTTTTAAATAAAGATATTGACAGAATTGCTTATTACAGAATTGATTATTAAGGAAATATATTGACAGAATTGGTTATTAAATAAAGATATTTACAGAACTGGTTATTAAATAAAGATATTGACAGTACTGGTTATTAAATAAATACATCGAGAGAATTGTTTATTAAATAAAGATACTGAGAGAGAGAATTGTTCATTAAATAAAGATATTGACAGAAATGGTTTTTAAAGAAAGATATTGACAGAATTGGTAATTAAATAAAGACCTTGACAGAATGTCTTTTAAATAAAAATATTGACAGAATGTGCTATTAAATAAAGATTTTGAGACAATTGGTTTTTAAATTAACATATTGACAGATTTGGTTATTAAATAAAGATATAGAAAGAATTTGTTTTTAAATAAAGAGTTTGACAGAATTGGTTATTGCAGAATTGATTATTAAATAAAGATATTA
>NW_021605047.1:8914-10468 GCF_004785775.1 Grammomys surdaster | reverse complement strand
ATTACAGAATTGATTATTAAATAAAGATATTGACAGAATTGGTTATTAAATAAAGATATTGACAGTACTGGTTATTAAAGAAATACATTCAGAGAATTGTTTATTAAATAAAGATTTTGAGAGAGAAAATTGTTCATTAAATAAAGATATTGACAGAACTGGTTTTTAAATAAAGATATTGATAGAATTGGTTATTACAGAATTGATTATTAAAGAAAGATATTGACAGAAATGGTTATTAAATAAAGATATTTACAGAATTGCTATGTTCCTGATATATAGATGTAGCTCCTAATGAGAAACCTGCATTGTATTTTGATGCATATGGTCCCACCTGTAGTAAAAAACTATGTTGATACCAGTGATGAATGAACTGCCTGTCATGACTATTTTTGCAGCAAGAAAGCATCTCTTTGGTGTGGGTTAATATCTTAGTGATGAATGTGGTAGTGATAGAAAAAAATTACCCCGAAACAAATATAAACAATCTGATCTAACCCATGAAAAAATTTCACAAAAATAGAGAACTTAGTGTGGTGTGGTGAGGCATGCCTTCAGTCCCAGCACATGAGAAACAGGTACTCATGATTTTCATGTTACCCTAAGTTAATACAATGACACTTTGATGCATTAAAAGTTCATTTGAAATATCAGGCTTTATTATTTCATTTTGAACACTTTGCAGTTGAGGGTTTCACTCCAGTTGCATCATAATACATTGTCTTATCTTTATCCTATGCTGCTGAGATTATTCTGTGGTTTTCTGTCAAGTGCATTATAAGATTTCCTATCAATATTTTGCATAAGTCTGGGCATGGTGGCTCAAGATTACAAGGACATTCATGGAAGGATTTTTAAGATCAGCCAGCTTAGGCTAAAGTGTGAGGCCTTGTATCCCAATCAACAAAATGGAGAAATGGTCCAGACTAAGCATTTTGAATAAACACTCATCAGGCAAAGGACATGTAGGCTGTTTCACACATTGGGTTGTGTAAATAATGATTTCAAGACCATTCGTGGATGAAGTTTTTAGTAGAATGGGCTGCTTTCAACCAAATGGCAGAATGACTATTTGAGAGGAGTTAGGAGACCCACAAGATAGAAAAGGAGCATCAGGAGTGTGGGAGTGGAGTAGGGGAGAGGGATGAATAATGTTAAATGGCACACATCTATGAAAATGTTGTGATGGAGGCCATTATTTTGTCTGCTAACTTAGAGAAATTAACAAGAATAGGAATCAAAGGCAAAAAAAGTATCTGAATTGATTTTCTTGGCTTCATAGTAGAATACAGATGCTATGAAATGGAAGAGAAATGGTGTGTAGGCTTAAGTTTGGAGGGTTGGCAGGATAAAATGTAGGGCAGGAAAACCAAAAGGGAAAAATAATATAATGGGTGTTTCAAAAAGCTGTAAGTACACTGATTATTTATAAGCTTTCTTAAATCAATCAATCTATTTATCCATCCATCCATCTATTCACTCACCTACCCACCTACTCACCTACCTACTATCTATCTATCTATCTATCTATCTATCTATCTATCTATCTATCTA
>NW_021605047.1:3963-8904 GCF_004785775.1 Grammomys surdaster | reverse complement strand
CTATCTATCTATCTATCTATCTATCTATCTATCTATCTATCTATCTATATCTACATGTGGTGACACATTCCTTTAATGTCAGGGTTGGAGAGACAAAGGCCTGTGGAATCTCTGTGAATTTGAGGCCATCCTGGTATACAGAAGAAATTTGAGGATAGCCATAGTGGCAGAGAGAAACGCTGTCACAGAAAAAAAAAAGAAAAAGTAAATAGTTATATTGGGATTACTACACCTTGGAGAATAATGTTCTCCCCAAACAAAGACTTTTGAACAAAAAATCTGGTGCCAAGTGTATGAAACCTCCCTGTGAGTTTTGTGGTTTCTTGGTCTAAGAGATTCCTCCAAACAATTTAGGGTATTGTCATTTGGTCTGGTTGCCTGTCAGAACTTTAGGATAAGATCCTAATTTTTGGCTGGAGAAATGATTCAGCAGTTAAGAGGTCCCACTTCTCAGACAGAGGACCTAGGTACAATTCCCAGTACTTAGGTGGCAGCTTATACTCCGTCTTTTTCTAAAATTCCACTTCTAAGGGCTCCAGAGCCCTTACCCTCTGGCCCTATTCTGGATTTTTGGGCAATAGGAATGCATGTGGTACACAGACTTGCAGTCAAAACATCCATATAGTGTGTTTGCAGAGAATTCTAATCCTTATTAAAATTTATTTAAGCTGGTTTTTCCCGTAAATACTTTTGAGAACCTTTTGTGGCTACTTTCCTGTCATATGCTTCCTTCAATACTTAATGGAGCCAAACAGCCTCTCAGTGACTAGCAAAAATGAGCTGTTCCAAGACCCTTATGACTTTCCATGACCCATCTTCTCACCCCTTTGAGACAATGCAGAGTAGTTTTAGGGAATTTCACCTTAAGCTGGTCTCGCCTATCCTTGAGTGTTGTGGAGATAGGATGGAGAGTTAAAGGGAGGAAAGAGGTTGGGAGGGAGCAGGAATTAGCTCATTTTCTTGATTCAGGAAGGGCAGAGGGAGAGTGCCCATGCAGCCTAGCAGTTGGCATTCGCCATGCTCTACTGCCATTAAGTGTAATTCTTAAAGGATTCAGTCCAGATGCCTCCAGGAAGCTTGGTAGAGAGGGAGAAGTAGAAAACAATGTCAGACTTCTCTCCTGGTGGGTGTTAGAGGGGTCTTCTTCCACTAGCTGAAAATTAAGCTCTCGACAGTGCAGGGGGGGACTTCTAGAGACTATCAGTACTCATGAAAGGAAGGCTTGCTGGTGGACAGTGAAAAGTATTTCACAAATGACCATGACATTCATCATCTGGAAAACAGAGAGAGGTGCTTCTATCTTAGTAAATGTATCTGAAAGTGTCTATACTGGCAAGCCAAAAGGAGATTGTAGGAAGTGTGTACATAGGTAGGTAGACATTTAGGTAAGTAGGAAGTTAGGTAGTTAGGTATATAGGGTAAAGATAGGTAGAAAGATACATAGATAGATAGATAGATAGATAGATAGATAGATAGATGGATAGATAAGTAGATAGATAGATAGATAGATAGATAGATAGATAGATAGATAGATAAACAGATAGATACACACATATATACATATATATACATACATAGTTACATAGTTACATTGGTAGGTGGATTGTCAGGAAATTCTTATCATGCTGTGGTATTGAGTACTTGGAGAGAAAGTGTGAAGGCACATTGAGAATTTCCAATGGGTATTCTCAGGTGACTTTGGTGTGAATTGGTCTAGGATGAGTTGCTGATTTGGGGGAATTTTGCTTCAGGGATTCTGGTGGGACAAGTGATAAGTACTCATTGTACTCTGTGTCTATGTGCCTGTCACCTTCAGTCCACTTGAATCCTTTCAGAGAGTTCAGAGTTTTATGTTTGCCTAGCCCCTGCACAAGGAGGTAGGTTGGTGTGTACTAGGATATAGAAAGAAGGATCCATGGTGAGAGTGACATGGGGCCTTTGGAGGAAGGAAGGATAGCAAAGGCTCCCCTGAGTGTTGCATGGTGGTCTGTGAAGGGCATGGGTTTGTTGGAGGTGGGGTGGAGGCTTAGAGAGAGGAGAAAGATGGTGAGGAAGCTAGAATTAGCTAAAAGTAGTTGCCTGGATACCTGGTCAGTTGTCTGTGTATGCTTACTTAGTAGTTTCTAAGAATTGGTGGTCTGAGGCCAGGACCTGGGTGTCAAGGGAACAGGTTAGGATGGATTATTCATTCCTTCTTTTGGATATGTTCTTGTCCTTAGCTCAGGGTGCTAGGTGGCCTGCTGATGAGATTGTGGAAGTGGGCAGCTAGCCCCTCTGGGTCTCTGAGGTGGACTGATGATTGCATGAGTTTGTGGGACAGCACCCACCAGAACTCATATTTAAAGGTTTTATGTGTCAAGATTTCCTTCTTCCTGAGAGCAAATGTAAGTTAAGTAAACAGTCTAAATTAAGATTTATTGCCTTCCTGCCTGGGAGAGAAAATTAGCAACTTGAGCCTAAAAAAGGTTTTATTGTGTTCTTGCTCATGAGAAAATGGTTTGGGCTAAGGAATGCTTGCAAAGAACTTAACAATTACCCTGGACCCTGACCCTCTTTCCTGCTTGTGTTTATTACAGCAACCCAAACAATAAAGTTTAAGCACTCGATCAGACATTCAGACCCTGTGCTTCTTTGTATCTCTTGTCCTATCTTTAGCCCTCCCTTCCCTAGGGTCTCATTGAATCCCTGCCAACTGGGGCAGAGGGGTACCTGAGATACAAACCTGTGTGTCCAGATAAGTAGACCAAGGTTTTCTGGGGGGCCTTCGTTTAATCTCTCACTGCATTTTGGGTTCAGACCAGGGAAAGTGAAGGCCCCAGGAATGACAGACCTTGCCACCGGTTGCCCTGAATACAGTGCAGAGCCTCCTGCTGTTAGGTGAGAAGCAAGTTTTGGTACTACTATCTATGGAGAAGGTTGGTTCCCGACCCCACCCCTGTGCAGCCAGTGCTCAACTTCCCCTATTCCACGAGCTCTCAGACTCCAGCACTGGGTGGTGTACTACCAGCTTAGGATCATCCTGGGAGTGCTTTCATGTCTGGGTGTCTTTACCTGGCAAGTTGAGAAAATGTGGCTAGGGTCAGAGGACTCTGCATCCCCTATCAGAGAACTAGCCGTCAGTTTTAGGGGACCCCTTGGTGGGGTCAATCAGGCAGTTAATCAATCAATCTCTAGGCCTGATCAATCTCTAGGTCCCAGTGTCCTGAAGGGCTTGGGTGTGGTGGATGTGGGGTAGAGGGTTAGAGAGAGGAAAGAGATTGTGGGGGAGTTGGGATTAGCTCATAATGGTTGCCTGGTTTCCTGGTTACCTGGAGATTCTTACTTAGTTGCTTAGAATTGAGGGTCAGAGGTCAGGGCCTGGTTTTCAAGGGAGCAGATTGGGGTGGAATGTTCTTTCCTTCTTTTGATATGTCCTTGTCCTCAGCTCAGGGTGCTAGGTGGCCTGCAGACAAGATTGTGGAAGGGGGCTGCCAGCCACTCTGGGTGTCTGAGGTGGACAGATGACTGGATGACTTTTGGGGACAATATCCACCAGAACTCATATTGAGGAGTACCTGAGATACCAACCTGTGTGCCTGTGTTCTGTGTAAGTAGACCAATGTTTTCTGGGGAGGACCTTCTTTTCATCTCCAACTGCCCTCTGTGCTCAAGCCAGGGTAATTCAACGCCTCACATACACACAGAGCAGCCCACCCATTGCCTTCGGTCCACTGCAGAGCCTCCTGCTGCTATGTGGGAAGCCAGTGCTGGGCCTAAGGCCAAACTGGGCTTTTAGATCTAACTCTGTAGACCCTGCTCTCCTTTAAATCACAGATATGGTCCTGCCTATGTTGTGTATGTTTTGTTTTGAAAATTCCTTGCTACTAATTGCCTGGTTAATCTAATTTGCTCCAATCACATGCACTCATCAGTAGACCATGTCAGTTCCTGTACAACTGCACCTACAAAGAAATGTAAATGAGTAAAATATAAAATTAAAAAATCCAGTAAAAATATCCAATTAAAAATATGTGATTAAAGTATCCAATAAAAATACCCAATAAAATATCCAATGAAAAAATATGCAATAAAAATATGTAATGAAAAATCTCCAATAAAAATATACAACTAGAAATATATGCAATAAATAACATCCAATAAATAAAATATGCAATAAACAATGTCCAATAATAAAAATACACAATAGAATACTTTTAATATTAAAATATGCAAAATTGAAAAAATTAAAAATTAAAAAACTATTATTAAAGAGTCTTCTACTCTAATAGGATGAATATAAATGTAAATAAATAAAATAGCCAATAAATTTATTTTTGAAAATTGGCTGAGAAAAAGATGAGCAAATGATTGTTTGTGTATCTAAAGACAAAATTCAAATTCCATAAGACACAAATATTTAGCTAATTTACATAATATTACATAGTTTACATAATGTCCTATGATTTATATAAATTATGTAATGTATATAATCTATATAATTTTATATAATTTGTATAATTTAGACAATATTCAGTGACATTTGAACATGGAGCTTAAATATTTTCAAGGCCACTATCAACATCTAATGATACTATTGTGATGTTGAAAGTCATATTTACATTATATATACATATATATACTACACATTTATATTATGTATTTACATTGTCATCATACTTAAATTATACTTATATTTTGTACTTATATTTCTATTATATGTTTACATTATCATATTTAATTATATTTATATTATATGTTTACACTACTGATTTATATTACACATTTATATCATCATATTTACATTATATTCATATTACAAATTTACATTACATTTATATTACATATCTATGTTATTGTATTTGCATTATCATTATTACTTGTCATTGATTGTGTGAAGAACAGATTCTTGATACTTCTTTCTTCTTTAAGGAATGATTGTGAGAAATTCTGCCCAAATTAGAA
>NW_021605047.1:0-3953 GCF_004785775.1 Grammomys surdaster | reverse complement strand
GGCTATAAAAACTAAAAAAAGTGTGTAAAAAATATTTTATATGTACATTATGTATAATAAAAATAATAAATAAATATATATAAATAAATACATACATTAAATATTAAATTTATAACAAACATTATAAATAAATACATAATATAGATATATATTATATTTAATAAACATAATAAATAAAAACCATAAATGTATTGTTACATATAATAAATAATTAAATATATAAATTTGAAAAAATATATAATATACTTAACAATGCTGATGAATATATAAATATATTATATAATATTGGTACATTAAATACACTGTATACATTGTATATATAATAAAATAACAAATGAATATATAAAAATAAATAAATATTACAAATATAATAAACATAAAAGTAAATAAAAATATAAGTAAATATATTATATATTAAATATACATATTTATAAAGTATATATATATAAGTATATATATAAATATATATTCTGTATACATCAAATATATAAAAAATGTAATAAATTAAAATATATAAATATATTACATGTATTATATATGGTAAATACATTAAAGAACATATAAATATAAATGAATACATACTATACACTCTTTAAGTAAACATAGGTATGAAATCCACTGTTTGACTTGTTCATAATGCGGTAAAGGAATCGATGTTTTTCCATCGAACTCTTCATTAGCAATAAATAAATTCTTGAGTTGGTAACATTTTTATTATATTTATCATATATGTAATAAATACAATGTATTTATAGATATTTATTATATCTTTATAGATAGTACATATTTATTATATATACACATACATATTTATATTTATTTATTTATTTTATTTGTCATATATATAATATATAATAATTATTTAATTTACTATTCTCTTGGAACCAGGGACAAAGTGGTCACAAGTTTAAGATTGCCGCATATTTTTTACTTCTTTTTTTTCATTTAAGATTTTTTTATGGGAAATTTTATTTGCAATAGAGACATCATATAGGCACAGAATGCTTTTTTTTAATTTAAATTTATTTTCCATTGGATATTCCATCTTTTACAATACAGACATCATCTAGGCACCTGATTCTTTTTTTTTTAAACTTTTTTTGGATATTTTAGTTACAATACTTTGTTGTATATTTAATTTATTTGCAATACTTTACTGGATATTTCATTTATTTACAATAGTTTATTGGATATTTCATTTATTTAGAATATTTTTCAGATACTTTATTTATTTACACTACAGATGGAATTCTCTCTCTCTCTCTCTCTCTCTCTCTCTCTCCTTCTCTCTCTCTCTCTTGCTCTCTTTCTCTCTCTCTGTTGCATGTATTTTATACTATATGTGTTTTTTCCACATTTCTCTGAGCGTAAACCTAATTCTCTGAACGTATTTTACAATGTACACATTTAATTCTTATATATCCTCACCCCTTATATTATCTGTTATAATATGCTAGGGTTAAAAGTGGTTAAAAATGTTATACATAAATGATGTACATGCACATGATGTATATGTATGTGTATGTGATGTATATGTTTATTTGTATGTATGTATGTCTATCTATATTATTATATATCACTATCTCTATATGTGTATCCATTTATGTATATGTCTGTGTGGATGTGTATGTGTATATATGTATGTGTGTATGTATGTATATGTGTATATGTATAATATATATGTTTAATTATGTGTATGTGAAAGTGTAGGTGTAGGTAGAGATATATGTATATGAATGTGTATGTATAAATATATATGCATATATACATGACAATATTATATTTCTGAAAGATACACTATACTGCTCTACATTAAATAATGTTTATTACTTTAAAGATGCATTATACAGCAAAATATGGGATAATGCTATATTGCCTGCCATATATAGTACAGTGCTGTATACGGAATAAGGTTATAGTACATGAGAGATTCATTATACTGCTACACAAATGATATGATTATATTACCTGACTGTTATACTATATTATTACATACAGGATAAGGTTATTTTACATGACAGATACACTCTACTGAAATATATAGGATAATGTTATATTACCTAAGAGATTTACTGTGCTTCTATATATGGGATAATGTTATACTACCTGACAGATATAGTATGCTGCTATATATGGATAATGTTATATTACCTGATAGATATACTATACTTTTATAGATGGGATTGTGTAATGATATTTTAGAGATATACTATACTGCTATATATGTTACAAAATTGTATAAGTTGATGCATAAACTATCCTGCTGTATATGAGATAGTGTTACATTACCTGTCAGATACATTTTACTGCTACATATGGGATAAGGTTATATTATATCACAGATACACTATACAGCTATATACGAGATAATGTTATATTACCTGAGAGATACACTTTACTCTTATATAGAGGATAATTTTATATTACCTGGCAGATACATTGTACTGCTAAAATGATGACAAATACAGAAAAAAAGTTTAAAAAACTGAAACTATATTTTAAAAAAATCATAAAATAATCAAAGACTGATATGGAAAGTTTTCTTATGAAATTGAATGTGATTTAAGAAAAATTTCTGATAAAATTAAATATGTGCAGAAAATATATTTGAAAAATTGAATATATGGATGAAAGATTTAATGATAAAATATAGAGAAATATAAAAATTGGATAAAAAATAACGAGTATATGGAGAAATTTTAATTAAAGAAATAACAAATACAGAATGAATGGATGAAAAACTGAAACTTTTTTAATAATTTCTAAAATATTTGAATATTGAAATGGAAAAAAATCTTCTGAAATTGAATGTGATTTAAAAATTTTTTGATTGAAGTGTTTATTTTCATTGAAAATGTTTGATAGAATTGAAGACATTGTTGAAATAGTTAATAATAAAATTAAGATAAATATAGATAATTTGATGAAGAAATACAAAGTGTATATGGAAATTTTTCATTAAAATGATCTCAAATACAGAAAAACGTGTATGAAAAAATAAAACATTTTTTAAAAGGAAATTTTCTCCAAAATTGAAGATTGACAATGAAAACATTTCTTATGAAATGAATATTTAAGAAAAATATCTTATAAAAAAGAATTACATGATAAGTATATTTGTTAAACTGAATATATTTTTGAAGAATTAATGATAAAAATATAAATAAATATAGAAAAATTGATGAAAAATATAGTTTATGTGGAAAAATTGGTTAAAATGATGATAAATACAGAATAAATGTATAAAAAATTGAAACTTTTTCAAAAAAATACCTAAAAAAATATAAAGATTGACAAAATAATTTCATATGAAATAGAATGTTATTTAAGGAAAATTTCTGATAAAATTGAATATTTGCATGGAAAAATGTTTAATAAATTTAAAAATATGGAAAATAGTGCTAAAAATTAAGATAAATATAGGAAATATTGATGAAAAATATAAAATATATGTTGAAAATATTTGATTAAAATTATGACAAATACATAAAAATGTATGAGAAAATTAAAAATGTTTTTAATAAAATTCCTTAAAAATTGAAGATTGACCAGGAAATATTTACTTACGAAATTAAAAGTGGTTTTTTAAAAATTTCTGATAAAATTGAATATTTGCATGGAAAAAATGCTTGATAAAATTGAAGACCTAATTGAAACACTAGTGATAAAAATTAAGATACATACAGAAGAATTTAATGAAAAATTATAAAACGCACACTTGAATAATTTGCTTAAAATGCAAAAAAAGTATGAAAAATTTTATTCATTTTAATAAGAATTATAAAAATATTAAAAATTGAAAAGAAAAAAATTTCTTATATAATTGGATGTGTTAAGAAATATTTCTGATAAAATTGAACATTTGCATGAAAAAAAAATTATAAAATTGAATATATTGTTGAAAAAACTAATGATGAAAAGTAAGAGAAATAATCAAAATTCGTTGAACAATT
>NW_021605046.1:29672-30656 GCF_004785775.1 Grammomys surdaster | reverse complement strand
TGCTAAAAAAGGCCCCCAGCGAGTCCACTTTGCCAGTGACCAGCTCATAGTGGACTTCTCTCTGGTACTCTGCAGGGCTGAGGAGACTCTCAGAGAGAATCCGGGCTTGATATTTCCCTAAAAGGTTTAACAAACAAACAAACAAACAAACAAAAACAGTTGTCATTGGACGCTCAGCATGAGCTCTCAGGTGACAGGATGTCTGACCTACCCCAAACACCAGACCCATCATCTTCATTGGTCCCAAATGGTTAACATCAGTGCCGGCCTCACAGAACACACAATCGTGCTGAACACACCGCACTTATTAAAAGGTGGTGGAACTCACACCCAGAAAAATAATTAAGAAAGACCAGTCAGTTTAGGAACAGAGAATGTTAAGAAGCCTGTAAGTGATGAAAAAAGACCCTCAGATTGAAAATACATAGCATTTATGAATATTAAAATGGCACCCCCAAAGGGTCTGGAGAGATGGCTCAGTGGTTAAGAGAACTAGCTGCTCTTCCAGAGGACTTGCAACCCAGAACCCCAAGACAAAAGAAGGGGATCCACCAAGCTGGGAGACTGGGCAATCAATAGTGTGGCTCTCCCATTGGCCAAAGGGTGGCCAGGACTCACCCGTGACAGCAATGCAGGAGTCAATGGCAGCATTCCGGCAGGCACAGATGATGACCACATAGTTGGTCTTGGATAGTTTTCCCTCGATGAGCAACCGGAACATCTCAGAGAGACCCTCAGCCAGGGAGTAAGCACACTCAATAACATGCACACTGTCATTACAAGAGCTGGCGGCCAGGCCCGCCAGCCAGGGCAGCTGTGCAGAAGTCACAGGCGCTGCTGTGGTGGTGGCTGGCGGAAAGGGCTGTGGAGGAGCCTGCTGGTACTGCCTTATCTCTGTCAGGTGTGATTCACGCCAGGAGCGCAGGAAGATCTGCTCCAGGTCCTCCATCAGTGGTACTTGGTCTGCAGCTGCAAGACATGGTG
>NW_021605046.1:10287-29662 GCF_004785775.1 Grammomys surdaster | reverse complement strand
GCCACGTTTGGTGTGGCAGTTCTGCTCCAGTATCCTCAGCATCTGTGGGTACCATCTCTTGGGTACTGAGGAAAAGAATGATTCATTATGCATATGTCTCTCTTCAATGACTGGTGAGGTCAAACATCTTTCAAAAGCCCCTATGGGTGCTTTCCTTTGTGATTATCTGGGTATTCTAGTCTAATATTGCCTTTGAGGAACTGGAAGGGAGGTCATCAGACCTCCATCCAGCTATCCCTACACCAGCTATGAGACTGTGGTAGCCCTGCCCACAGGACAGCTATGAATGTAGCCCAACGCAAACAAACATCATAAACATTTTTGTAAAAGACCATGATACTTTTGTTATTTGAAAACTTCTGAATGCACAGTTCTCCAGTCTGTCAGTGACAATGCAGTTTTTGCAAACATCCAAAGGTTGGTCAAGCCTATTACAACTTCCCAACCTGTAAAACGGCAGCTTGTGTTAGCAGCTCAGGGCTGGGCCAGAGTTTAATGCGATGGGCTTATACATAGCTTCACTTATTTTCCCATGTGTTCCTGGTGATTGCCAGAGAACAGTGTGGAGGTCAAAACTGAGCATTCTCTCCTTCCATCACGTGGGTTCCAGGATCAAACTCATCTTCAGGTTTGGTGACAAGCACCTTGACTCCCTGAGCCATCTCACTGGCCCTCCTGTCTTTATTTTTATTAGATACTTCTGATTATGATTTGAAGTAGGTAATTAAATTAGAACAGGCAGATTAGTTATCATGCCCCTTGTCTCTAATAACTCTCCCTTGAGCCCATCTCTCTCTAAAGCATCAGCTCCAGCCAGAGCTTACAGGTGGCCTATATTCCCAGTTCTTGCTTCTTTGCCTCTATTCTCTCTGCCCTGCTCATACAGGGCTCTTGTCACTGCCCTCCTCCTATGTCCTTCATCAAGGTGGCCAGCCTTCCATACAGCTAACACACAAGTTATTCACCACTGTCCCTGAATTCTGCTCCCAGCCATGTTTACAGAGGCCCAGCCCTTGGCCTTGGCACACTTTTCTTCAGTGGCCTCTGTGTCAACCTAATCCCTTCCTCCAACACACTTGGTGAGCACCAAGCTGTCCCTCCAGAGGCTGCACCCACACATAAAGCAGCAGACCAATATTCTTTGTCCTGCAGCATGTGTATCCTAAGCCATGAGAAATGCTCAGGAAAACACAGCCCATGGCATACTCCTGGGGTGACATTGTTCTAAATAATAAGGAAACTAGATAGAGGTTAGGGGGCCTGGGTGTGGGGAGCTATTCAGGTAGTGGCAACTAGGCCTCTCTGAAGAGGTAGTGGGTCAAAACTCAAATGACAAGAAGGGGCAAGGTACACAGATGTGCTAGATGTATCAGAGCACTTCATGGGGAAGTTGCAAGTCCACGACGCTCCAGCAGGACCACCGCTGTGCAGGAGCAGCAGCTGGGGCCGAGTGGGAAGATGGGAGTGGAAAGCCAGCAGCCACCAGGCCTGGGAAAAGCACCAGTGAGCTCCAAGGAGGAAGAATGTGTGGTCTGGTCCACGGTTCTCACAAACATGGAGGTTTGTGATGGGGACGGTGGTGACGGTGAGGCTGGATCCTGGATAAAGCTATGACAGTTGATAGATACCTGAATCTTGGGAAGGAACTTCAGAGACCTGATGCTGAGCCTGCCAGCATCTTGACCACCCTGTGCTTCCATCTTGAACCTCCTCAACACTAAGACTCTGACTACCTGGGCATTGAGGGTCAAGCCTGAGCTCCTCAGTGGCCACCAGTGATTGCTTACAGTGGGTCACAGCTGACCTGGACACTTCTATGTAGACTATAGCAAGGCCGTGTTTCCTGAATTTATACCTTAGCATCCATGGGACTTAAGAACTCTCAGTCCTCAGGGCAGCTGAGCAATACAACTGGAAGTAACCAACAATCTTTCACTTATTCCCACACTCACCCGTTGTATCCACCCAACGAACACCCCACACACACCTACTCTGCTCCCTCATACCCCTAGCCAGCCCCATCTGTGCTCCTACCCACAGCCAGCTCCCAACCTGTGCTCCCACTCACCTATGTACCCTGACCCGTGTTCTCTCCTCAGCTCTTCAGAAGGCTGTTCCTTCTGGTGGTCAAGGCCTTTCTTAATGACCCTAAATGGACCTCCACATGCCCACCTCCCATCCAGTTCCCTCTTATTTCTCTTCTCTGGTCGAACTGGCTCTCTCTGGGGGCAGAGTGCTTGACGCCATCGCCTGTGTCTTTTGTGTATGGAACTATGGAACGGCAGGTGAGTGAGCAGTCTGTGAACCACTCTGTTGACTACACCCTTCTGTTTGCTGACCCCTCCCTGGGAAGGGCAGGGCAAACTTGGTCTTCATAGTCTTCTCTGGCCTCCTGAGTCTAGTTCGTCCGCCCAGTCAGATTCATCCCTAACCAACAGCTGGACCCGGGCTCACCCAGCTGGACGAGGTAGTAGACGGTCGGTCAGCAGCAGCTGCGTCTCCTCAGATATGGGCTGCATGGTAGAGGCACCGTGTTGCTCATATGCTCTGGAAAGCGACTGCGAGTTCTGGTAGCAGGTGTACAGTAGGGGACTGACGACCACATCATTCAGGTTTCCGCAGAGGTAGGGGAAGTTCCCGTGGCTTAGAGGAGAAGAAAGCATCCACTCAGCACCTGGTCTTGTGCTCGGCTTCGGTGAGGAATCACTGTGGATCCCTTGAGCATAAGAGCCAGGAGCTCTCTGAGGTCTCCTTCCCTGAGAAATCCTACAGCCCTTGCTGAGTACTGCCCTCCTAGAACCTGGGACAGAAATGTCACCTGTCACATCCAGCCAGAGGCAGAGCATTTGCTAGTTCACACTGTCCAATCCCCTTATTTGCAGTTGAGCAAGTTCAAGCCCAAATTAAAGAAGCTTGCCCAGAACCAAATGGCAATGACCTCAAAACAGCTGGTGTGTGTGTACGTGTGTGTGTTTGTGTGTGTGTGTGTGTGTGTGTGTCTCGCAATGGGGACTGTTCAGCAGACTTGTGTCCCAATGCCAAGCCTTACACCCTCCTGAGGATCTTTAGCAAAACAGGTCGGTGTCTGGACCCAAAGACCTAGAAAGTGAACAGCCTTGAGTAATGCTGGAGTGAATGATAGAATCCTTCTGATGACAGCTCTCAGGATAGAACTGCCCAAGCAGGGTCTGACCCCTTTGTCATCATAGGCTGCATGACCTTAGGCAAGAACTTGACCTTCCTGAAGCCTCTGCATGATAGGGAAATGTTAGATGGTCAGTCATGATAAGAATGAATGCCCCTGTCTGAATCTCACTATGGAGAGCTACGGCTAGACAACACGTGGGACACTATGGGACACCGTGAAAACCTGTTTCTCACACTCGAAGTGTGACAGACAGATTTGCTAAGACACTCGCTGGCCCCACACACATCTCTAAGTTGAGAATTTAGGTACGTTCTGTCTCTGGGGCAGGCCTGTGAATTCAAATTTCTGTTTACTCCCGTCCGATGCTGGAGTGTGGGACCGGCTGGACAGCACCATTCAGAAATGTGCCAGCTTACAAGAGGCCATCTTAGAAAACAGTATGCATGCCATGCTGCTGGTCATGCAAGGGCTGCAGGAAGCTGCCCTGCGAAACCAGATGAAAGCCGAGTTACAGAACAGCTGGCTGGGAAGCCTAGGTGGGGGTCAGGGAAGGGGGCATACTTGAGCAAAGCAGAGGAGCTGCCCTGAGTTTGCTCAGCGTGAGACTCGGGTCAGTGTGGCTCCCTTCATAAGACATCCTGCTCAGCCAAGGCACTGAAGGTCACATTTGTACCCTCCTTTCTGAATATTGTGTCTTTTTTGTTCCTAGGGTTGGCGGGGGGTACTGGTTTATTT
Organism: Grammomys surdaster; assembly: GCF_004785775.1. Classification (NCBI taxonomy): domain Eukaryota; kingdom Metazoa; phylum Chordata; class Mammalia; order Rodentia; family Muridae; genus Grammomys; species Grammomys surdaster. Next base: position 25,779 of record NW_021605046.1, on the reverse strand, counting down.
TAGGAAAGGCAGTGCCCTGTAACATGAGCAGCTGCTGCTTCCGGCATTTTCCTGTCCTATTTCCACCTCTCTTCCTAGAGACAAGATGCCAAATGTACAATGGAGGAAGCAGATCCATGGTCCTGTACATCCCAGCAGCTCAGGTACTGCTTGCTGAATCTGCACACAGCTCCCTGCCTCAAAGTCTCTAGCTCATCCCTAAAGGATTTCTTCAGTTGAGCTATAATGCTACTTCCATGTGATATATACTAGCCACCACACAGGGGAAATCAAATCTTATCTTATCTCATGGAGTGACCATGGCTGAAAGCTGCACAATCCAAAATGACTAATGGCTCTGGGTGACAATGGGACAAGCCACGGGTTGCTTTGTCCATCTCCCGAGTCCTTGACAGTTTTATGCACAATGGCAGCAGGGCTTCAGTGAAACAGAGAGAATAAAGGAAAGGACAGCAAACAGAACAAGCCAGCGAGTGTCCTGGGTAGAGTCTCTATGCTCCAGCTGGGACAACCTGACACGTTCCATCGTTCTCAGCACTCTGGAGACTGGGTCCACTTCATTTGCTCATTGCCCTGGGTAGGGTTCAGACTGGCTCAGGATGCCTTTGGAGTTGGCCCAAGATGAGGTCACGGTTTTGCATGGGATTCCTTGCATGCTTCTCCACCTCCATGGCTGGGTGCATAGCTGTACTTGCCTTTAAATATCACTGGTTTGGCCTTGCATATTTTCAGTAAGTTGTCCGGAACAGACACTGGTTCACCAGAGGCCACCACCGGGAAGGTGACTGAAGCCGGTCCCATCAAGCCAGCCTGGGGCACACAAGCCATGCTGGGACCTTCTAGGAACACAACAAGCATATGAGTAAAACCTAGCAAATGAGGCATCTGTCCCCAGCCCACCCAACATCCATCTACCCCACAAAACTGCTGCCTGACCTATCTCCATACTCATAATTGGGCTCGCTCAGCCCCACCTTCCCCACCAATAAACACTGTCTGCATCATCCGCTGAGAAGCTGCTTGGAGACCTTGCTAGATCAGGGGCTAATACAGAAGTAGAATGGGAGTCTAGACCTTAGGAAGCAACAGACATGTGAGAAGAGGTCCCTCTGCTATGCCAGGGTCCAGTTGCCCAGAACCGCCTCAGGCATCTGCACATAGGCACACATGCTGCTAGCAGCCCACCACCACTGGCACCCAACTTTGGGATTGGGCAAGGCCATAACCACGTACCATGCTTAGCTCTGCTGCCACTACCCTGGATGAAGCCGCCATCTGTGGTTGATTTAGACTCTGGGGACCACCCTTTGTGCCGTTTTTTGGGAGGCCCAGAGTTTGGCAAGATACCTAGACAATAGTCAGAGCATGAGTTAGGCTACCATTGGAAGCTGGTGTCAATAAAATCCTCCCTTGACTTGGAGTGCACATCTGTTTTGTTTTGTTTACAAAGGTAGGGCTCACATCCAGGACCTTGTACATGCTTGGCAGATGTTCTACCACTGAGCTACATCCTTAACCCTTGGTAGTTTGTAAAATCACAGCCTTACAATGGGTTTTAAGTTCTTGTCAAGTAAGTATCTAGGAAGAAGGAAACACCCTGTCGATTTTTATAAATGTTTTACACCAGGGTAGTGTTTAAGCGGAATCTCTCTAAGTTTAAGGTTTTAAAAAAAACAGCCAAATAATAAGAAAATCTACCAAGAAAGTGGTTTAATCAGAAGTAGAAAGAATACAAGTAAAACCCTTAAATGAAACACTTAGCCAAGGGTTCGGCCTCAGTAAGCTACAGCCACCAGTATCCACCACATTACCTAAAGGTCCAGCGCTCAGTCCACCAACTCAGTTTTGCCACTTGAGGGCAGTGCTGATCCACCTGCACACCCACTTCCTGCTCTCCAACCCCACCATCACCTCCACCCAACCTGGAAAGCTAATGTCACATGTTGAAAAGCAAGACCAGAAGCTGGACCCACCGTTGCATGTGAGCCTTTGCCCACTCTAGATGGTGACATGTTCATGACTTAAAACTATTTGCAAATTATTCAAGGTACCAAAAATGGGCTACCATATTTTCTTGAAAATCTAGACACAAATTTTCTCATCTTTAGAGCCCCCGTCTTGACTTTGCTGCATTTTAAACTCACCTGGACACTTTTTAAACTACCTAGCCAAGGGTGTTGGTGCATGCCTTTAATCCCAGTACCCAGAAGGCAGAAACAGGCAGGTTTCTGTTGAGCTCAAGACTAGCCTGGTCTACATTGCAAGTTTTAGGCCAGCTAGGTCTACATGGTGAGACTCTGCCTTCAAAAACAAGAAAAGCAAACAAAAACCTGTCTGCCTGAACACAAGCGTATTCCAAGGAACCCAAGAACCTCAGCATGTGAGGAATGAGTCATCCAGATACCTGGAGCTCCTGGGTGATAAGAACTAGTGCTGAGGGTAATGTCTCCTTCAGTGTAAGCAGAGAATGTACACAGGTCTGGCAGATGCTCGTCTAAGCTGTCTCTTCCTAGGCGCTCTCTAGAGCTACCACAGGGGGCCTCTGAAGTGACAGTAGGAACACATACCGTGTCACTAGTGCCCAGGTTATTCTGAAGCCTGCAGCAGTTTGAGACTGACTGCTGTAGAGTCCCTCCAAAGGGACCCCAAATACAACCTCACCACTAGATAGACTGAAGCAGAAGAAAATAAATCAAGAAACAAAATAGCACAGGGTTAAAGGGCACTGGTCCTACAAAGCCCTTTCAAACCAGCAGGTTTCTTTGCCTCAGAGGTAGTACTCTACCTCTGCACCAGGTGTTCAGTTCACTAGATACTGGTCCCAGAAACAGAGGAAGAGCTCCTCAGAGAGAGGACCACTGGCTCCTCTAGGAAGTGGTCCTGAACTAGAGGGCAGGGCTAGAGCTGAGGATTCTCTTCCTCCTCTAAAAGGTCAACCTGGACTCTACTGGGACTCTACACCAGTAAGTACTCTCAAAACATCAGATACCAGCATTTCTGGTTGAGGGGATCCCTTCTGGCATTTCTAAGGAGGAAGTTCGGGACTTTTAGCTTCCTGTCCCCCCTACTTGGGAGCACTGGCCCTCATCTGAGACATGGCATCTAATTCATATCGTCCACCAGGGAGCAGCATTTCACTGAGAGCAGCGAGTGTCAGTTGGAAGACGTTTCCTATACACTGCTTTTGAGTGCTCTCCTCCCCGCAAGGACAGAGAAGGCATGGTAGCTCTGATATATATGCCTGTACTCAACTCTATAACCCAGGTCAGCCAGTGTCTCTCACTTAGTCCTTCTCTCAGCTGGGGACTCCAAGGTGCCTTCAAAAGTCAAAGATTACAGTAGGTTGCTGGGACTCCAAGAACTCTTTTGTGAGAGAGGAGACTATGGCCCTGAGCTGGGCTCTAGAAGGCCATCTAACAGAGGTGGGGTGAGCACTGAGAGACGGGGCAGAGTGTGGACATCATGTTGGGGCCACCAAGACCATGAACAATTGAAGGCAGAGAATAAGGTTCGACGGGCTGATTCCAGAAGACCTTTAAGGCTCCAGCAGGCTGGAATTTAAAGATCTCCATTCCCCACACAACTCCACAAGGTAGACTTGGAAAGTTCAAATCCAGTCCTGAAGGAGCCTCTGTAGGCTACTGCCCAAGGCAAAGGTCCAGGCCCAGGCTGAGCGGAGCTAGTACACCATCTGAGGTATGAGTTGTGTGACATCAGGAATAAGTGTCTTCTAGCTAAGCTCAGGAGAAAAGCCATGGACAGCAAGGGACCTCCTGTCCTTATGACCAAGGACTGGTCTTCGGTAATGTGGCTGCTGCATCAGCCCCTGGAGGAAGGTGGGAGTCTTGAGAGTAGGGTAGAGAATGATAAAGGCTCCAGGAATGTGGAAGCTAGTTAAGACTGGAAAGTCTTGGATCCATGCGGAGCAGAAGGATTGCTTCCGTCAGCAAATGGTTACACAAACTACAGATTTTGACCAGAGAAGCCTTTGGGCACAACTATTCCAGCACAAGGTGCTTCTCTGGACCTCTGTCTCTTCCTTGATGATAAAAATAAAACCCAGGCACTACACTGTACCCATGAGCTGCAAACCCATCCCCAAGATGAACACTTTCAAAGGGCTTTCCAGTGTAGTGTCTCAGGCCCTAAGCTCCAGCTCAGCCGTGTTCGAAAGGTCAGAGGAGGGGAAGAAACAAAGCAAGAAGGGAAGGGGAGCAGAGAAGACTTGCTGTCGGAAGGCTTGAAAGTGGAGAAGAAGTCTTGCCCCTAAGCTGTGTTCTTAGGAACAGCAATGGTGGGCGTGCACTGTGAGGAGTCTGAAGGCAGTCCTCAGGTGTCTTTGTCTCCTTCCTCCCACAGGACTCTGGAACTCAGTTAGCTCCTTCCCCAGGGATTAACTGGACAAGTATCAGTGGTGGGCTGATGCTGACAACCATTGCCAGTATCATTCAATGATCTCCCAGATGTGCAGTGATTCCACGCAGCATCTGGAGAGCCTCTTACTGTCCCTCAGGGTGGCATACTAACTCCCAAGGATGGACTGCTGAAGAGGCTACAAGGTCTTGTGGCTTACAAAACAACTGGGCTCTGAGTTCACTCTTATCTGTTCTGACATCAACACTCCCAGTCTTCCTGACACCTACTTCAAGAGGTCAGCTGCCATCAGCACAGAGCCCCTCACTGCCCCTCAGCACACAGGATGCCTCCCATATATGACTCACACAGCACTGGCCCAGGCACAGACCGGAGGACATGTGACACCAATCCCGATGCTCACTAATGCAACATTAGACTCTGGAGGCTCCATGTCTCCAGTCCCATAGCTCCCCTGCTCCCGCTGGCCCAGGTCTAGAGAAAAGAAGGGCCCCAGCACCCCCCAGGGTCAACAGCACTACCTAAGGCTGAGGGGCGTGGCAGGGCAGACAGGCTACTCTTCACCAGCTGTGGGTGCTTGGGAGAATCCTTGCCATTGAAGACAGCAGGACCTGTAGCTGTGGTCACTGAGAGGTGATCAGAGGCTGGTCCTGAAAGCAGAAAGGATGGAAAGGGGATCAGACCACACATACACATGCACAGACAGGCAAACATACTAAGTCTGTGCTGGTGAGTCCCATCAGGAAAGTAGGGTTCCTGACATAGTGATTCTGCCACATAAACACATACACACACGCAGATACACACATGCATTCACATGTGCACATTTGCTTACACACTCATAAACCCACATACATACACATGCATGTGTGCATAGAGATACACATGCATACCTGTGTGCACATTCTTACCCATGTGGACATACATGTGTACGTATGAATGCAAACACATTTCTGATTTCACAGACATGCACAGGTATGCATATAGGAGCATACGCACGTTCTCCTGCTTATACACTCAAGTGTACAGAAACATACTTAATAAACACACAAATCTACAAGGAATCAATATACACAAATACATGTATGCATACTTAGAAATAAATACATGTTCCTGCTCACACATGAACAGATAAGCAGAAACAAACTTACAAACATGAGCATACAGATGCCATGAACCTTTGCTTTCACCCCAGTGGATCTAGTGTGGATGAAGGTAGGACCTGGGGTGCGTGTGTGTCTGGGCTTCCTAACTCACAGCCCCACATCTGAGATGGATGCTTCTGTTTGCTTCTACCTTCTTCTCCTCTGAAATTCAGTTTATATCAAAATACAGCCAGGTTTCATGTTTTCTCTTGCCAATTGGTGGTGGCACACACCTTTAATCCCAGCATTTGGAAAGCAGAGACAAGCAGATCTCTGAGTTTGAGGACAGCCTGGTCTACAAAGTGAGTTCCGGGATAGACAGGACTATACAGAGAAACCCTGTCTCAAAAAAAAAAAAAATCAAATCAAGGAAGGCTGGCAGGTGGGTTACTGACAGCGTCCGGGCTACTTAGAGGGTTCAGGTTCCCTAAGTCTTGAGAATAATTCTGGGGACAACCACGGATTCTGGTCTTAAGGAGGCCCCTGAAATTGTCTGAAAAGCTTTCAAGTAGAAGCAACACTTAGGGGCAGTGCCCTGTGACAGTTAGAATGTGGTTCTGGGGCTGACTACCTTGTGTCCAAACCACAGTCCCACTACTTATGAGCTGTGTGACCTGGGACACTAACTGAATCTCTTCAAATTTCAGTGTTGCCTCCATAGAATAGGTCAGGGTACCAGCTGGCAGAGTCACTGTGTGAAGGATTCAGGTGGGTAGACATCCAGTACATGAAACAGAGCTGGCTCAGAACAAGCACCATTGGGGGCTGCTGTCGCTATAATCCCATTTGGCTCACCCTGTGAGCTGGATCGGAAAGGACCCCCAGGTTTACATAGGGGAAAGAGTTAAGTTCCCAGAATTAAGTGAAGTGCACAACCACTCAGCATGGATGATGGCTCTGGCCTCTACACTAGGTACTTAGACACGGAAACAGCAGGCTCCCCAGTCCACAGTGGAAAAGGGAGTGAAGGGCCTAGACACTGGAGGAAGATGCCAGAGGCCAGCCAGGGAAGGGAGCCTAGAGTCTCGGAAGGACAGCATGTTCCAGCCACAGGGATGGCTGGGTGGTAATGCAGAGCCCAGGACACTGGCTTCACTCCCTGAGCAATATACCACACCAACTTTCTGGGAAGAAGGAATGAAAACCACCAGTGGCCTTTGAGTCCTCAGGAAGGTTGCTATCTCTAGGTAGCAGTAACTATGCTTACTTATGGCCATCTTCTGTTTGGTGCAAACTTGCATCCTTCCCCCCCACCCCAATCCCTGTGAGGTCCTGGGCAAGCCTCAGCCTTCACGAGCCTCCATTTTCCAAACATTCCACAGGACATGGTGAGCCTTAGTGAGGTGCGTGCACAGAGTAGGCACACACATCATGGGGTAAATGATCGGATCTAAACTCAGGCCCTGCTAGAAATCCACTTGAAATGCTGGCTTGGTGCTTGTCATTCATGACCTAAGCATGCAAATGAACTCTGATATGGGATCCCACCACGGGGGAATCACACTCCTTATCAAGAAGAAGAGCAGGGAAGCTTTTCCAACATGGACACTTTGCTTAAACTTACAGATTCGAAATGACACAGAACAACAACATGCAAGGTGAAACTTACAAACTCAAAATGACATAAAATGAGACAACACACAGTGTGTCCTTTATTTATTTTGAAGAATGCCAACACCAGGTGTGTGGCTTTTAGCACCTGGGACACCACTCTGAGGTCTCACCTGCCTGTTGAGCTCCCACTGGGACACTGGGGTTTGTCCCAGGAACAGGCTCAGTGGGGAAGGCAGCCAGGGACCCCGAGCCCTCCAGTGGTGGGAAGAGAGAACTGGAGCAGGTGTTGGTGGAGTTCTGCCGACTTTTGAACTCTAAGGGAAACAAGAAGTACATGTGAAATCTAATTGGCTCTTCTCCAACGGCTGCAGAATGACTTCCTGGAGCGAGCAAAACTGACTATGGGAGAGAGGCACAAGAGTATTTATAAAGGATGCCGGCGCCATGCTAGTCTCTGCTTCCGTGTGTTGCAGGGCAGAGGTGCCATGTTCCATAACCAGTTCTCTGCCTAAGGGTGGCTCTATTAACAGAGAGAATAAGAGTGCCCAATGGGAGGAAAAAGAAATACAACTTATGAAACTGAGCTATCTCAGCTCTGTGCTTAACATCCAAGGAGACACAGAGTAATGCCCCAGGGCTGGACCAGTCAGCACCCCCCTCCACCCCTACACATCCTCTTTCATAAATTCTGCCCCCCAGCAACAGCTCTGACCTGAGAACAAGATAGAGAACTAGACCCATGAGGGAAACCAGCTTCATCCATGGGGCCTGGGAACTGATTGATACAAACTGGGAACTTATTAAGCAGTCATAGAATAAAGTAGAGGAAGAGAAAATGTGGGGAAAGAGGAAAAGATGAACTGCACTCAGTCACTCATACCCAAGACCTCTTCCTTCCACTCAAAGAACTAGTAGGGTTGATTCCTGGATATTCAGAAAAGTAGGGGACAAAAGGACCGCTCTCCTGACTACTTCTGGGAAGTTCTTTCTTAGGCATACTCCATCACCCAGGGCAGGACTCAGGGCAGCCAATGACCTTGCTCTTCCTCAGCTGACACAGTGGATACAAGGGAGACTAAGGGGCCACGGTGCAGCCTTTCCTGGTAAAGCCGAACTCACCCCTGGTGACTAGCACCACAGAGCTCTCTCTTTGGTCACAGGGAAGAGGGTTCAGGGATGCAGAGGGCATGGCATTGTTCAAGCTCAGCTTTCTCAGCCTCCTCCCGGTGACACTTTGAGGACAGAAGCCTCTTGCTGGGGGCTATCTTACACACTGTCGGGTATTTAGCAGTATTGGAAGTGTCTGCACCAGCCTCTAGTCTTTATGATCAGGAGCGTCCCCAGGCGGTGATAAATGTCCCTTGGGAACAAGAAATGTTCCTAACATTCACCAAATAGAGCCTCAGTACCAGATGGCTCTCAGCTAGTGTTTACCCAGCCCAGTGAGCCTGTCACATAAGCTGTCCAAGTACCATTGACTCCAAGGAGCATCTTCAGTGCCATGCTCCTGCTACAGCCTGTACCACTGTACAGAGGTCCCACCCCCAGCCCCACAATGCCCACTGGGAGTGCATACCCAGCTCCCTACCCCTGCCCCTCCGGATTCAAGCCCCTCCCTCACCGGAGCCTTTCCAGCAAATCAAAGGTCCTTTGGTGAGTGCCCCTTGTGCGTTTCGAACCAGATAGTACTTGAGGTGCTTCTGCTTCTTGGGCTGTGTGGTCAGCTTCAGGTTGATGTGGTTGGAGAACTCGGTGAAGTAGCAAAAGCCTTTCTTCCCACAGCCAACACAGTTCCCAGAGAAACCTGGGCAGAAGGAAGCAAACCATGAGCCTCTCCACCTCCCTTTCGACTCCCTTCCGGCCTCTTCTTCAAACAACTTGCATACATACCATCACCCAGAGGGTGCCATAGGCAGAGGACCTGTCATGGGAATCAGGGCGGGGACTCAAGACACCCTTAAGTCAACAGGTCCTAAGAGACTGGGCCAGAGAAGTGAGTCTGGGCAAGCATGAGAGATTTCACCCTCTTGGGGGCATACTGAAAGTTCCATGTATGTGAATGGATGAAGAAAATGTAGTCTACATACAGAATGGAATTTTATTCAGCCACAATGAAGAACACAATTGTATCATCTGGGGGGGGGATGAATGGAACTGGAGGTCATCATGTTAAGTGAAATAAACCAGACTCAAAAAGACAAACATGCTTTTCTCTCATATGCAGAATCTATATTTTAAACATATATGTATGTATGTATTTATGTATATGGGTGGCTATACATACACACACACATTTATTTAAAAGCTAGAGAAAGAGGAAAAAGAGGATAACAGGGAAGAAAGACAAAATATTATATATTTTCTGATATGCAGAATCAGGATATTTTTATATGCATCACATACATGATGCATACTGATATACATAATATATATTGCTTAGATCTATAATAAAGGGGTAACATGGAAAGGAGGACAAGAGCCAGTGAGGGGATAGGAGGAGGGGCCAGGAAGGGTAGCTGTGGGCAAATATGAGCAAACTACAATAATATACATGCATGAAAATATCACAGTACAACCCATTATTTTACATGCTAAGAAATACCAAACGCATGGTGGGGAGTCTGGGAGTGAAAACCAAAGTTCAGCAACCAGCAGAGTCGAGACACTGCCATGGTTGTGTCAGGGCAGGCAATCTTCCTACCGTGATAGACAGGCCTCTGCCGGCTTGCGGCCCTAGACAAACCATCTGGGTAGTGATGAGAAGCCTCCTTGTGTGAGCTACAAACGTGCAGAGCATGTGTTTAAAAGGATCTCTACAAAGCACAAAGCCATTCCAACAGAGCCAGCCACGGGCACCGGTTAATACAAGAGACACATGATGATTCAGCCTCTCCATTCACCTACTGCTCCTGTGTAAGCCATCCTGAAACAACCTTGCTCTGTCAGTAGCTGGTCTGATTCCTGTGAGTCCAAGGTCCTGGGTCAAGGGAGGCCCTGGCCTGGGGCAGAGCCAGGTTTACTTACTTTATCACGCTCTCTGTTTGATGGTCTCCAGAGGTCATTTTGCGTTGAGGCCATAAAAGCCACATGTCTCTACATAAGCATTGCTCTTAAACAGGCTGTCCCTGGGGACTCTGGCTAATATTCAAAAGAAGCCCAGTAGGTGAGATAAAAAAAGTTAAAACCATTGCCCCAGAGAAGACTCCATATTGCACAAAATCTCCAATCAGCACATCATGAACAGTTTAATATTCTATAAAAGGCCTTAGAAGCAGGAAAAAAAATAGCCTGTCAGGGATAGGTAGAGGATGAATCGACTATCAAAATCCTACTCATGCTGTACCAGTGTGAACAGGTAACATCACAACACAGACAATGCTGTGTGGGACTCGGGAGAGGCTAATGCGCACACAGGGTCAGGCACATTGTGTCATTCACTGTCAAATGCGCAGGGCACCCAGCTTCACCGACCCACTGCCAGTCACTATGGAAAACAAAACTTTCTTGTGAAATCCTTTGAATCAGACACACACAGAATGGCATGTAACCCCAACCCCAGGTCCACAGGCACCCAAGGCTGTGGATTCAAGCATCCATCTCCAGCTTCATCTTCTCACCAAGACAAGGTGCCTCTTAACTCATCCACTCCGACTACCCCTATTCTGCCCAGTCTCGGTCTCTTCTACAAATCCCCTACACCTGTCCGGCCACCTCCTAGTACTCAGCTCCCTGACTCTCAGGAAGCTGGCACTTTCCCAGACCCACACACTCATCTTGCTCTGAGTCCTGGAATCTGCTTAGCAACAAGGAAATGTATACTCGTAGCTCTCTTCCAAAGGGCCATGCTGGCGTGACTGTTAACATGTTGAGATGTAAGCGGGTATGTGCTGACTGAGAGCACCATGTGACAACATTATCAAGGAGGTCAGAAAGAGGGGCATAATTAACCAATTAATCAATAATAACTAACCCTTCTATGTATCTGTTAGCTTCCAACCTAGAAACCTTGAGACACACACAACCTGACTGGCACTCAAAACTACAACCTTGAGAAATGTCCAGAGTTCCTGAGAAGGAATTCTAAGCCTGAGCACGGAAAAAAAAATACTGAGCAAGACACAGGAACTACAAGGTCAAGGACACTGAAGAGACCAGCTAGCCAGGTCACAAGCTATGTACATGGGGGCCTCATGGTGTCACCAAGCATGCCCAGCGGGCTGTGACTGTAACCATGTGTGAGCTTCTGATGGCTCAGAGATAAGAGTCAGCTCCTGGTCCAGTTGCATAGTGGATAGTAGGGTGTCAGCAAGCAGACTGCATCTCCTCCACATCTTCCTGTGCTTAAAGTAGGCACAGTTTAGCCCCTGCACCAGGTCTCAGAGTCCCACCAGACTCCAGACACCAGCATCCAGCATGACAGCAGATGGCACAGGTCACATGGGAGTCTGATCTATCTCTGACACAGATACCAGCCTTAGAGTGGAAATTCACACAAGATTCCCCAAGAACCAAAATGAGCACCCCCAAAGCCAGAGACATGGATCAGCCACAGAGAAGAGGCTGTGCATTATTCTGCTAAGCCCAATGAACAGGCATTCCAACACACTTAGAAAGAAACAAGGGACGAGGGTCTTAAGCCTCAGAGAGCCAAAGGGCTCAAACTGCAGGCAGGGTCAAAGGTCTGTGGCAGACTTTCCAGACTTTGATGGGCTCCTCAGGCAACACAAGCCTGGAGCAGACTAAACAGACATATTTACGGAGGTCTCCTGGCAGGGCAAGAGCTTTAAAGTGGTCTTAGACGGAACGATCAGGGCTTAGTGCAGTAATAATAAAACACAAATCCAAGGACCCCACAGCGCCCTGACTATGGGCACATGAGGCCATTTACTCTGGTGTTTACGCTCAATCTCTTTTCCTGTCATGAGGTGCTCATCATTCTGAGCAGGTGGGGTTATAGGAACTGGCCTGCATTCCTTTCAAATAGTAAATTTGTGATGCCTAGAGCTGATGCAGTTATTTGTTGTTTTGTGGGGCTTTCTCTTGAAAAGTCAATATTGTGTAAAAGGATTTCCCCCTAAAAGGGGGTAGTAGGTAAGAGCCCTAATTCAAAGAACAAAGCTATAACAAGACCCCTGTTAAATTACCCCCACAAATACATAAAATGTTACCAGATCCCCGGGTGTTTAGTGTCCCGGCACCTTGGTTATAAGCATCATCAACAACAGTATTGTCTGAGGAAGGCCAGCCATCAGATAAGAGACCCTGACAAGAGACAGACAGACAAAACAAGATGGGGCCCAAAAACTGTCTGTCTGCTCCAAAGTTTATGATGCAGAAGATATGGCCCAAGCTTAGTGTTTGGTTTATGGTGGCATCTAACAAACCCAAAGGTCGCCATCCTCCACCAAAACCTCAGGCTGACTTTTGCAACTGGACAAACAAAATCCCAGAGGATGGTTCCAGGCTATTTACTGAGCAGAAAGGAAAAGCACAGAGGGGCTGGGCCAAGTCATCACCCAAACTCAAAGGCTGAGCAATCCAGTTGACATCTGGCAAGGAGCTTGGGACACTCAGCACCCAAGTAATCAAATTCATAAGCCTCAACACTGTCCCTGGGGGCTGGGATGAAGCTGAGAGGCAGAGCATTCATAAGCAAGTAGGAACTCCTGGGTTCTAGCAGAGTCAGGGCCCGGGGCAGGGCAGATCACTGGAAAATACCACACTCTGAACAAAGAAGAGATCCTAAGAAGATGCCACCTCCACATAACTAGAGGGGGCCATCTGGGCCACCTAGGGAGATCTTCAGCTGCAAGAGAAGGTGACGGGGATCCCCTATGGGCTTTCTTCTGGTCTCTGTTCCCCAGTGAGCAGCCGTGCATTGACTCTCCAGATGTTTGTCCCAACACTGACAGCCTGAGCTGAGCAGCCAGCAATTCTGCGACCCCTCAAAATCTCCAAGTCACCTTGGGCCTCAGCAATAGCAGGTGAACAGACTATAGATTTTAGGACACTGCTTAAGTATTCTAAATTACCAACATAATTGCTGTTCTCAATTTGACACTAGCAAGGTTTGTCAACACACTAAGTAGTTAAGGATGTCCCTGGAAACTGTATTTCATAGAAGCCTTTCACCTGCTCAAAAATGAGATCAATTAAATAGTATCTAAGGATTTCTCTACTCCCTGTGAAGTCACAGAGACACTTCCTATGACAGAAAACACTGGCACTCTCTTAATGACTATCAGAGAATTCCTTGTTGTCCTAACTGATAGTGCTGGGTGCAATCTAGTTTCTCTTAGACCCAAGTCTGGGGTCTTAGGTCTTTATCTGTGCCATTTGCAAGGAGGCTCACTTTGTCCTCTCACAAAAGTCAGGGCTTTCTGGTATCCATGAGCTTGCTCGGCACAGAGTTGCTTCAAGACAGGCAAGCCACACACAGCACCCTAAAGCCCAACATAGTACAAATCTGACAGACATTTTTCTTTTTTGTTTAATGATTTTTTTTCACTTTAAAACCATAACCTTTTCTACTTCAAAAACTTCTTACATTTGTGTGTAATTTCAAGCAAAAAGCATGAACTTATAAATAAATAAATAAATAAATAATCCTAGACTAGTAGCTGTTTCATCCTATGGATTGCCTCAAGCTTATTTACTTGACCTGAAAACACACACACAGTTTACCTTCCAGATAAGGGAACTTCTCAAGTCCTCGCCATACTTACAGATCATTTATTAATTTAAGTCTTGGTACATGTAAAATTCATAAAGGCTTACTGTTAATTTCTTTTAAGCTTTTGTAAGGCTCTTACACCTGTTACCACACAAAGACATAACCTCTAAATGATTTTTTTACAAATATAAGAACATGAATCACAGGAGGAAAAGCAAGGAAATACAGAGCTGAAGGTCCGATGTATTAAAATCCCTTACCAACAAACCATCTCATCAGGTATAAGTAATGCTTCCAAGGGAGCCTAGCATACAGTGTTCTCCCTGTCTCTTATGAGTCCAAGATTTTTTCTTTGTATTTCTTTGGCCTGAAACTTACTTTTAAACAAATAAAAATCTGCGTGCAACTTTCAGTCTTTTTTACTAGACTCTAGATTTTTCTGAATAGGGCCATTCACGTTAGCCGCACATAATAAAAACGGCACGTACAAAGACATAAGAAATGTGTGGTCCTTACCTTCTAACGATGACAACTGCTGCTCAGCCTCCAGATACAGCTGGGAGAAGATGGGCTGGGGCACCAGGGTGTTGGAGCGTAAGGAAGCCTCGATGGAGTTGTGGAGGACTTCTTCAAACCGCGTGCTCTTTAGCTGTCCAGCATAGGAATTGCCCATTTCCAGAGCACAGAGAGGATGGAGTCTTCTGGTTAAAATGACATTTCAGTTCTGCCAAGAAGGGCTGACTCCACACAAAGCCCGATGAAGAGACAAACAGAGCAGCAGCAATAGCAGCAGCAGCAGCAAGAAGGGATGGGTTGCGGCCTCTGCTCAGCCCCAGACAGGAGAGGGCGGGCGGCTCTCTGCAGCTACTGCCAGGCAATTACAGGAAGTTATATAAGTAACAACCCCCACTGATTCCACACTCACAGAGCCCACTGCCTCTTAGAACATCGCACAAGGAAGAGTTCAGGCTTTCCTGATTTTCCCAGAGACAGGATCCTGCCTCCAAGGGTCCCTGGACAAATGAGATAACTTTTGCCAGAAATGGCTATTCATATCCATGACAACATGAGAGCATGGGCCCAGGTTTTAGGATTACAGGAGACACGCATGCATGCACGCGTGCGCGCGCGCGCAAACACACACACACACACACACACACACACACACACACCTAAAGGTAGGATTAGCAGACTCAATCTCTGCTGTTTCTGGTAAAAGGCTGGCTATTTAAATTCTCCCTTTAAAGTCCAAAGGGTTCTCAGGGTTCTCAGTGGCCGTGGGTCACAACCCCTTTAGGGTTCCAGGGGTTGTCTACTACCATCAGAAAAAACAAAAACAAAAACAAAAACCAGACATTTACATTACAACTCCTAACAATAGCAAAATTATAGTTACAAAGTAGCAGCGAAATTAATTTTATAGTTGAAGGTCATCACAAGACGAAGAACTGTATTCAAGAGTCACGTCATTGGGAAGGTTGAGAGCCACTGATTTAGACTTTTAGTATTTTAGCTTAGTGAACGTCTCTATCATAGGAGTGATATAGAACAATCCCAGAACCTCTTAAAAAAACAGGAAACCACTGATACTTCCATCTCCCCAAGACAATCACCCTTGCTCTATCTGTGACAACTTCATAACTAATTCACACATCAAAGTAGACAACTCATTGGTTTGTACTGTACTCTCCATTTTGTGCAACTATGACATGATCAGTCTGGCATGCCCATCATCCCCAGAAAGAA
>NW_021605046.1:4996-10277 GCF_004785775.1 Grammomys surdaster | reverse complement strand
AAAAACAAAACAAAAACAAAAGACCCAAATGCATGGTGGTGCCACGGGGATTTGCTTGTTTGTTTGTTTGTGTTTTGTTTGCAGGCCTGAGGATGAAACCCATGGCCTCTCACCAGCTGAGGGAGAGCTCATCCACTGAGCGCCTGGACCAGCCCTGCCATTGGGCTGTGTTTTTGCAAAGTTAACTCTCTTCGAAACGTTGGCTGGGAAGGGATGCGGACTATATCCACAGCGTGACAATCGTATACAATTGCTTCACTTGACACACATGTCTCTCACCCCCCTTACACATGCTTTTAAAATCATTGTAATGGCTCGTGACATCCCATTGAGAGAAAACCCAGGAACTTGCCCAGATACTTCTCAGATTTGTACTTATGGTTGAATGTCTACCTTTGATCCAAGAGCAAGAACCAAGTGCCCTATACCCTCCTGTCGGTTTCCAGTCTTTGGCTCTGACATTAATGTTAGCTTTGGGTTAATATTTCTTCCTTTCTGCTTCCTTTTAGTCTCATCTGTTGAATTCCTTCCAATTCCTAGAAAATAACTACTTGTTCATGACTCCAGCAATACAGACATGTAAGGCCACACTGTCCTCTGACCACTTCCTTGCTATTGCATATAAGTTAACCACAAAGCCAGCCAATCTATCTCTTCTTCTCCCACTCCCTGCCTCCCTCTTTTTATACACACACACACACACACACACCAGTAGCCCAGTCTCGCCTCAAGCTCACGGTGCAGCCAAGGACAACCTTGAACTCTAGATCCCCCTGCCTCCACTTGCTGATTGCTGTGATGACAGATGTGCACTACCATGCGTAGCTTTTCATTTCTTTCATGTCCTCCATTTTGGCTCCCTCTGTCCAATGCTTATCAAAGAAAGTTTAAATTCTAAATAATCAAAATGGTGGGGAGGGGGGTGTCTTAGACTGTTAACTAAATTATAATTATGGCTAGTCTTTAGATGTTCTCCTTCTTTTAATTTCTTAAAGGTCTCTTTCTGACTGACACTTGAGGGAGTTTACAAGAATACTGCATACAGAAGAGAATACACAAACCCTGTCCACATGTGAGGGCTATTGGAAGGCCAAGTTATCCTTTTCTTTTATGTCCTGGCATGGTTCTCTAGTATAGTGTTAAACTTTTAAATAACCTAAGACACACGGAACAACACCAGATGTCAAGAGCAGCAGCCCAGACAGGAGTCCCTAGTCTCTGTCTATAACACACTAATACATAATACACACGTTAACTGGAAGCTCAGCTTCACCAGCAGAATCTGGCCCATCACATTTTCCTTAATACATTCGCTGTAAATTCTCCTGCTCCTTGCTCCACATCGCTGTGGGACTGAAGACGCTCTACTTCCTACCTGAAGGGGAAATGAATGGTGTGGTCTGTGGACTTCCTGGCTCTATTGCAGGAGATAACAGCCCTCCTCTTCCAGCTGAGTCAAGGGACCCTCTCTATTAATCTCTTCCTGCCTGTGGCAATAATTACTGCCCACAGGCTCTCCAACAGCTCTCAGACAGCCAGGAAAATGAATTCCTAAGAATAGTTCAGGAATTCACCCCAACAAAGAAAAAGTGCTGCAGAGTGGAGAGGTCAGCAGGAGACACTCTGGAAGATGATTGAAAGGGATCCTGGCCTCCTGTCCACAGGCTGCTTTGGTTTGCTGTTGTCTCGTTTTATCTGTCTCATACTCAATATATTCATGAGGGAGTTGGCCATTCTTTGTGGGGTGGTGGTGAGGTTGGGTGGGGTGTATGGTTCTCAACTCAGGGTCAAGAACACACTGGGGGGAGGGGCTTGTGTAGTTCTCAATTCCAGGTGGTCCACCTAAGCTGCCACCATTAATAACATCACAAACCTTCCTGCTTGCATAGCATCCTTGTCTGAACAACACCAGGCACACAGGCGTTTTCTATACTACAACGACATGGAGCCTGGCAAACCACACCCACCCAAGCCCTTTTATTGTTTGTCTGGTGATACCAGACTGGCATCCAGAGCCCATGCCAATTGATACCTAAGGCAAAGAAAAACACTAAAGGGGCACAGAAAACAGCCATCCTGGGGGTGGGCTTTTTCCCTTCTTCCCAGGAGTGGTGGCCGGGCAACAGGTATTTTGTTCCCTTAAAATTAACACTCTGCATTTTACTGACCATAAATTAATTCTGGAGGTGCAGGGCTTAACGGAGCCCTTGTTAAAAGAATTGAAATGGGAGGAAGAGGAGGGAGGAAAAGAGTGTCTGTGGCAAAGAACAACAGCTAAGTTCTCACACTCAGGAAATGGCAACTTCGGGAAGGGGGAGACAAGGTAGATATATCAAGATCCATTGTGCATATGTTTGCAAGTGTCAAAGGGCTTATTAGAATTTTCTTTCTAAAATAAAACTTTGCCCTGTTCTAAACAATTAGCATAGAAAGAATGTTTTTCTGAGTGGAAGAGCAGACATGACAGCAAATTTCAAGACAAGCACGCATAAATCTAAGCTTCCTATTCTCCTCCCATTGCAACGTTTGCTACTGGAACTATGTAACCTTTGTGGTATTTAGTGGAGACACAGGACACTGGAGAGTAAGCTAAACACTATCCATCCACAGCATGGAATTCTGACCACGACCATGGTTTTCAGCATGCAGAGCAAACTAATTTATCCACAGAACATCTAGATTCACGACTCAAAAGTGATGGATCTATCTGATCAATGATGTATAAATAAAACTCACCAGCTGATTTTGCTATACAACAAACACAAAATACAAAAAATGTCCTCAAGGAGCCAGCAAGATAGCTCAGTGGGTAAAGGTGATTGCCACCAAACCTAAGAGCTTGAATTTGATTCCCAAGACCTACATGATGGAAAGAGAGGACCAACTCTCTCAAGGTGTCCTGTGACATCGGGAAACACATGCACATGTACACATGAAAGTACACACTAAAGTAAATGTCATTTTTAAAAGGTTGTAATCTTCTCAAACAAGGCTGTAAATTCCTCTGCTCTTTAAAGGTCTGAGAGAGTCTAGGACTAAGTGGTCCTTCCCTTAAGTCACATTCCTCAGTGATATAGTCACCGGCACACTGCCTCCACTCTAGCAAATAACACATATCCTCACTTATGCAGGAAACACTGATGAAATGCCTTGGACATACACACATACACGCACAGACACACACACATACATGACATGAAAGTAGGAGGGGAACTTAAGAAGAAACAATTTAGTGGAAGGCAAAGGTAAGAGAAGGTAATGGAGAGATTTGATCAAAGAACATTATATATATGTGTGTTTGTACATATATAAATATATATAATGAAGTTATATATATTATTATATTAGTTAGATATATAATTATTTTTTTAAAAAACCCTTAACTTTGGACCAAATGTAGGTGATTTTTGCTTTTAACTCTAGTACTTTGGAGGCAGAGGCAGGTGGATAACTGGGAGTTTTCAAGGCCAGCCTGGTCTATATAGTGAGTTCCAGGCCAGCCAGGGCTATGTATAATGAGACTCTGACTCAAAATAAAAGAATAAATAAATGAATGAATAAATAAATAAATAAATAAAGCTTCTCTGTGTACTCATAGTTTTCACTTCTAAGCTGTGGACACAATTGCTTGATTTTGCGCTTTACTTCTGTTTTTAAAAGTCCATAAAATACTATAGAAAATTTTAAACTATGGTGAACATTTAAAAGGATAAAAGTTAACTGTATCCCCATCGCTGAAATCCACTTACTGTCTACATTTATCTTTCTAGATTTTTCTGTGCACAAGATTTTATTGACATTTATAAGTAGCTGTGAGTTCAAGGCCAGCCTGGTCTACAGAGCAAGTTTCAGGACCCCCAGGACTACACAGAAAAACTATCTCAAAAAACTAAAATTTATGTATCTTCTAAGTGAAGGCTAGTTAATGTCTAAACCCTATCTAGCCTTTATTTTAAAAAACTATTCCTAGTTTTCAGGGCTGGAATGACAAAATGGTTCAGTGGATAAAAGCACTTACTATCCAAGCTTGAAGACTTACATTCACTCCCCAAAACCCAAGGTGGAAGAGAAAACTGAGTCCTAAAAGTTGTCCTCTGACCCCCACACCTTTGTGTCCCAGAGTACATGGACCTGGCCTCACATTTACATCACACACACACACACATGCACACCAATAAAAATCATAAATATACATAAACTTCTAGGAAAAAAAAGAAAAGGGGCAAGAGAGGTGGCTCAGTGGTTAAGGCTGATCTAAGAGCCCAGGTTTGAATCCTAGCACCCACGTGGCATATAAATATATAGATATATAATGGGGGGACTTTGATGAAAGAACATTATATACATGTGTGTATGTGTATATGTATATATAATGAAGTTGTTATATAGATAATTATAAAATATATATCATAATTTTAGACCAAGTGTAGGTGGCTTATGCTTTTAACCCTAGCACTTTGGAAGCAGAGGCAGGTGGATCACAGGGAGTAATATAGCTATAGACATAAATAGGCATAATAGATAGTTATCTATAACTCTAGTTCCAGGGGATCTAATATGCTCTTCTTGCCTCTTCAGACACCAGGTATATATGTGGTGCACAAATATGCAGGCAAAACACTCGCACACATAAAAGGAATTTTAAAAATACAGAAAAAGAGAATTTTATCTTACAACCCTAAGCAAACAATGAAGTTTTAATATCTACAAGTGATAGCAAGAGAAAAAAAATATACAACAGTCCCTATCTGCAGGCATTTCTGACATCATGGCAATGAGGCCACCCTGGTAGATAAGACTGGGGAAGCAGCATTAAGGAGGCTATAAAATATCATGGCCCTTTTTGTTTTCTCTACTAGACCACAACCAAGCAGTGTGGGCACTGTCCACATACCATGGCAATATTCTGCCTTATAGACAGGTCATGGCCAGGCCATCTCACCTGCCAACTAAGCAAAGGTTGAACTGGCCTGGATGGAAAGCAGCCTAATGAGAATCCTTCACTTTACTGTGAGAACCAAAGGCCCAGACATAAGAGCCTAGTGTAAGATCCAACACTAGCACTTAAAAACTGCTCGATAGGGTAACCCACACAGCTCAACAGCCTGAGAACCTGAGTATGATCCATACAATCCACACGGTGGAAGTAGAATCACCCTATAAGTTGTCTTCTGACTTCTACATGAGTACCATGATACATGCACACACGCACATGCACACACACGGGGGTGGGGGAGAGAGAGAGAGAGAGAGAGAGAGAGAGAGAGAGAGAGAGAGAGAG
>NW_021605046.1:1720-4986 GCF_004785775.1 Grammomys surdaster | reverse complement strand
AGAGAGAGAGAGAGAGAGAGAGAGAGAGAGAGAGAGAGAGAGAGAGAATATAAATGCAAATGCAACTTATAGTTTCTGGCCATTGTGTCCTGGATGGAAGTCAAAGCCAGCAAAAGGCTTCCTTGAGCTGGGTTCCTTCCATGCCTCTGAGAACACAGCATTGTTAGTCTCCTGCAGTCATAGATGCAAGTTTGTAAAGGGTCTCTGAAGTCCCTCACTGCCCTGACACACTGCCCACAGGCCAAAACTGAGAGCAGTTCCTCCCAGTACCCTTGACCTTCAGAACCTGAAGCCTCTCCCAGCCAACAACTCCAACAGGCAGAGTGGTAACCACATTAGAATGCAGTCCTCATCAGTTCACAGAAGCCGGGACAAAGCAAAGAACTTTCTTCAAAGGCTCAGCTCAAAAATGAGAGCTTAGACAGACATATTGTCATGAAAGAGTGTGAAAGAGAGTATCTGAAAGTGTCCAACACAGTACCGGTAGCATAGTTAGTCGCTCATGTCTAGCTACATCAGGGAATTCACTTATTTAAAGGATCAGGATTTTAGGTCATATGTGGTAAATGACAACCAGTACAGCAGTCCATATGTGATACAAGGGAGGAAAAAAAAATTGCAGGGCATAACAAAGGCTATTGGGAAATTCTTTACTCTCAAAGCTCAAGACAAAAGAGACAGCCAAGGGACAAAGAACAAAACTTCAGGGAAAGTAAAATCCACCACAATTAGCATTCTCACTGGGACACTGCACTCCTGAAACAAGAACAGAATGTTATAAACCAAGAACAGGAAGAAAACAAGAGTGAACTTGTCTACGCTGCCTAAGTATCTGAAATGTAAGCTTCAGGAGGACAGCCTAAGAGCAAAGGTGAAGTTACAGAGTCAAAGGATATAAAAGATAAGAACATTTGAATTATTCAACTATATACTCAGACAAATATGATATTAAACTAACCTTCTTTAGTAGTTAAGTATGTCATTGTCCTGTCATATTATTTTCAAAATAATAAGAAGAAAATAATTACACCTGGCCACAATTATTCTAAAACATCTCATAAAGGCACTCAGAATATTCATATATTTAATCAACTCCCTCTACTTCAAGAAAGGAGGTCAAGACCTTGGCTGAGAAAGGTCCTGGCAGACACCAACACTAAAGGAACTTGCTTTCATCTTTTTTTCCTTTTCTTTTCTTTCTTTTCTTTCTTTCTTTCTTTCTTTCTTTCTTTCTTTCTTTCTTTCTTTCTTTTTTTTTTGGAAGAGTGACTTGAGACAGGCCTTCTCGCTGTGTATCCCTGGCTGTCTTGGTATTTACTATGTAGACCAGGCTTGTCTTGAACTCACAGAGGTCCTCCTGCCTCTACCTCCCGAGTGCTGGACTTAAAGGCATGAGCCATCACTGCCTTGCTTCACGTTTTCTTTTAATATCTTTAACTTGTTGACAAGCTAAAAGATACTCTTTAAGGTTGGGGGGAAAGAAAGAAAATTTGAGACTAATCCATGAGCTTCCTGGGAGTTCCAAGAAGAGGAGCATGAGCAAAAGAGTAACGGTACACAAGAAATAACAGAGAACTTACCCAAACTGCAGGATAGAAGATTCTAGATCAAAAGGACCCTATGAGTACCCAGTACGATAAAAAAAAAGATATGAACTGAGGTGTATGGTTATAAGATAGTAGGTTGCCAACGAGGAAAAGAGGAGGAAAAAGACAAATTCTAGATTTGAAATAGCCACAGTGGCTCTGATTTCCCAAGAGCAACAGCAAACATTTAAATAATAACATAATGTCTTGGAATTCCAAGGGAAACTTTCCTACCCAGAATTTTCTACCCAATCAAAATCATGATCCAAAGAATTGAGAGAATAAATCTTTAGAAAGTCAAAGTCTCTAGAAGCTGCTAGCAAATCTGCACCCATGGAGCCTACAAACAGGGAATCCAACACAGGAGACAGCAAAGGGGCTCACAGGTGCCAGTGACAACATGTGTGAAGTCACACGGTAGCAGGAGACACAGGGGCTCCAGGAAGAATGTCCCAAAGTGACTGGACTGTGTGGTGTTTTTTTGAGCTCTATTAACATACAGAAATGGAGTGTTGGTAGAGTCATTAGAATCTGAAGCCGAGAAAAGAACCAATCAGTGTCTGCAGGGAAAAGAGACGTGCAGCATGGGAGTGCAGTTTTCACAGATTGTAAGTCCACAAGGCAGACTGACTCACCCGGTTTGAACGTTAAGGGAAGGGAGGAAGTATGTGCCTGTCCTGTACATGTGTGGGTCTAGATACATGCAGGCTTGTCTGATGTGTTTGACAAGGGCTCTGTCATTGGATAGAAAAGAGGTAGGTGGAGCGAGGAGGAGAGAAGGAGGAAGAAGGAGAAAGGAGGAGAAACGAAATGGCAGGAGATGCTACTCTAGTGTCTCTAGCAGTTATTGAGGTTAGATAAATTGAGATAACAATCCTAATTGTGTGGCCATCTTGTGTATTGAGTATTTGCTGTTATATAAATCCATTGGATAATCTTTAACATTAAGAGTCTTATTTCTACCTGGTACTGGGAATTGTTATACCTACCGCATGGGGGTGGCAGAGTTGGCCCAGAGGCCATGCTTAGAGCCATGGACTCCACGGAGCTGAGCAGCAGAGGCAGCAGCCATGCCAATGTCTAGTGGGTCCCAGGATGGTGCCTCTGGCCAGCGGGTGCTGCCTTTAGTGTGGGAACTTAGAGCGGGAACATAGTGGCAGCCCAGGAGCTAGCTGGTCACATCATCTTCTTTTGTAATACCTCCCACTACAGACGTGTACCTATCATTGTATTTTAGATGTGTGTGTTCAGGTGCACGCACATATGTTGATACATGTGTATTTGATAGGGCGGTTGGATATGTGTATGTTTTCAGGGTGTGTGTGTGTGTGTATGTGTGTGTGTAAAGAAAGATATATATAATTGTTACAGAATACTTAAAACTAAACTCTGATATTCTATCATAAGAATTAAAAGACGGTTTAGAAACAAATGAAACACTGTAGCACCAGACATTATTTGAAAATGAAAAGGTAAATCTCTCCCCAAGAAAGGAAAGGGTTAACCCTTGGGCCTGGGCGATGGCTCAGCAATTAAAAGTGTTCCCCCCTCTAAACCTGATAATCTGAGTTTGGTTCCTGGCCCAACATGGTGGAAGGAGAGAACCTACTCCCACAATCTATTTTTGGGCCTGCACACACACACACACACACACACACACACACACACACACACATACAC
>NW_021605046.1:0-1620 GCF_004785775.1 Grammomys surdaster | reverse complement strand
GAGGGAGAGAGAGAGAGAGAGAGAGAGAGAGAGAGAGAGAGAGAGAGAGAGAGAGAGAGAGAGAGAGAGAGAGAGAGCAACACATCTCTTCTGGGAAAAGTATCTCTGACTAACTAAAACAGCCCATAGAAGCATCTCAGGCACACTTGTATTCATGGCTAAACCTATGTATAACCACCCCTGCCAGTCCCTTTTCAAGTAGTGACATGACATTGCCCACTTTTATAGAAGGCTACAACTTCTAGCAAAGCAAACCTCAGCCTGTGGGCTGGGTGCAGCCATGGATAGCTATGAATTTAGCCTAGCACAAAATTGTAGACTTACTTTAAACATTATGAGAGACTTTTGTTATCTTTTCTGTAACTCTATTTTTTTTTGGTTCTTCAGCACAGACTGTAGATGAGAACATCATGTCAAATGTCAGCATCAAAAGGTGGAAGACACCTGCTACCATACTGGCCTAAAGAACCTAAGCATGCACACCCTTCGAAGCTTGGTGTTCTCTGCATGGGCTACCTCTTTGTCATATTGAAAGTCAAGAAAATCCTGCAAGCACTCAAAGAATAAGGCTCTACCTGTACTGCTGGAACCTCCAGACAGAACTCACATAGTCCCCATTGCATAGCCTGTCCATCACAGCAACAAACCAAAGAACACACAGAAACACAAGCCTTCGGTTAGCTATTTCATCTATTCACTTCCATCACTTTTCAGTGTACTATTTAACATTTTTGGATATGCAATGTATGCTTGTGTGTACCCGTGTAGGGGCTAGAGGTCCTGTTGAGTGTCTTCCTCTGTCACTCTCCACTTGCTCAACATGAAGCTCAGCATCTCTGTCTTGTTCAACAGGCTATCTGGGCTATATGAATCCTCTTGTCTCTGCCTCCCCAGCTCTGGGATTACAGACAATGCCATAATATCTAGCTTCTTCAGTGGGTCCCTGGGATCCAAACCCAGGCCCTCATGCTTACACAGCAAAGACTTTATCAACTGAGCCATCTCTCCAGCCCATAATTTATGTCTTATGGTATAAATAATACTTAATGACACTTTAGTCCATGTATTAAATTTATAAATCAGTAGATATGCCATAGATCTACATATGAATATATACCTACATTCGTTCTTGTTAGGTCCCATGGTGCTAGGCTGCTGAAGACTTTAGACACCAACTATTCAGAAGAGGCAGGAGTGAGGTGAGGTGACAGGAAGCTCTGGAGGATGGGGTATGGGGTTGATAACATTCAGATGCAACCCACATCAGATGAGTACAACTTGGCTATAACTTAGATCCTCAGGATGTTCCTAGGACGACTCCCTGTTACAATCTAAAAAGTCTTCTGGGTGACTTTTCTGCCCCCTAGTAGTACCTGGAGACCTTATTGCTCTTTGCTCCACTCACAGCTGAGGCGTTTTCCTGAGCATCAGGGAACAAGGTATGCATTCCTCTCTCCAGAGCACACACAGTGCAGATCAGCCACAGTCTCAATATGGTCCTTCTTCAGCTAAGTCTTCACCCAAAAATCACCACCGGTTTCTCTCCTCCCCAACCCCCAGTGAGCTGCCTGCACCACCGCACGAGCCTGGATCTATTCTCCAAAAATCACAGAGACCATC
>NW_021605045.1:6041-8848 GCF_004785775.1 Grammomys surdaster | reverse complement strand
CTGATTTACTATTGTCCACGAATGGTGAATATTGGTTATTCATTTTAATTATTTCAGACTTACCATTATCTCTGACTGATGACTAACGATACTTCTGTTTTATATATTTCTGACTTCCCATGATTATGACTGATGAATATTGATCATTCATTTTAATTTATTTCTGGTTTACTATTATCCACGAATGGTGAATATAGATTATTCATGTTCATTTATTTCTGATTTACTATTATCAACGATTGGTGAATATTGATTATTCCAGTTCATTTATTTCTGACATAGTATTATATATGACTGATGACTATTGAGACTTCAGGTTTATTTATTTCTAATTTCCCTTGAATTATGACTGATGACTTTTGGTTATTCATGTTCATTTATTTCTGATTTACTATTATTTATGATTGATGACATTTGATACTTCAGCTTTATTTATTTCTGATTTCCATGAACTATGACTGATCACTATTGATTATTCAAGTTCATTTATTTCTGATTTCCTATTATCCACAAATGGTGAATATTGATTTTTCATGTTCGTTTATTTCTTACTTACTATTATCTATGACTAATGACTATTGATATTTCATCTATATTTATTTCTGATTTCCTAGTAACTATGATTGATGACTATTGGTTATTCATGTTCATTTATTTCTGACTTTCTATTATCCACGAATTGTGAATATTGATTATTCCTGTTCATTTGTTTCTGACTAACTCTTATCTATGACTGTTGACTATTGATATTTCAGCTTTATTTATTTCTGATTTCTTACTTATTATGAATTATGACTATTGATTATTCATGTTCATTTTTTTTAGATTTACCATTATCCACGAATGGTGGATATTGATTATTCATGTTCATTTATTTCTGATTTACTGTTACCAACGATTGGTGAATATTGATTATTTCTGTTCATTTTTTTCTGACTTACTACTATCTATGACTGATGACTATTGATATGTCATCTTTATTTAATTTTGATATACTATTATCTTCGACTGATGACTATTTGTTACTCTTGTTCATTTGTTTCTGATTTAGTATTATCCACAAAACTTGAATGTTGATTATTCATTTTCATTTATTTCTGACTTAAGATTATTTATGATTGATGACATTTGATACTTCAGCTTTATTTATTTCTGATTTCCCATGAACTCTGACTGATGACTATTGTTTATTCATGTTCATTTATTTCTGATTAACTATTATTCACGAATGGTGAATATTGATTATTACTGTTCATTTATTTCTGACTTACTATTATCTATGATTTATGACTATTGATATTTCATCTTTATATATTTCTGATTTACTATTAAGTATCACTGATGACTATTGATGATTCATGTTCATGTATTTCTGCTTACCTATTATCCACAAATGGTGAATATTGATTATTCATGTTCATTTATTTCTGATTTACTATTATCCACGAATTCTGAATGTTGATTATTCATGTTCATTCATTTCTGACTTACTATTATCTATGTCTGATGACTATTGATATTTCAGTTTTGTTTTTTTTCTTGTTTACTATTAACTATGCCTGATGACTACTGATTATTCATGTTCATTTATATCTGATTATCTATTATCCACGAATGGTGAATATTGAATATTCCTGTTCATTTATTTCTGACTTACGTTTATCTATGACTGATGACTATTGATATTACGGTTTTTTTTCTGATTTACTATTAAATGTTTCTGATGGCTATTGATTATTCATGTTCATTTATTTCTGATTTACTATTATAGACGAATGGTGAATATTGATTATTCCTGTTCATTTATTTCTGACTTACTATTATCTATGACTGATGACTATTGATATTTTAACTTTATTTATTTCTGATTTCCTGTTAAATATGACTGATGACTATCGAGCGTGTGATGTCACGGATGCGACATGAGAATGAATAATGTGTATGGCATCACGGGTCTTACATGGATGTGACAACACAGGTGTGAAATCACGGGTGTGACATCACAGGTGTGGCATGAGTAATGTGAAATCACTAGTGTGAAATCACAGCTGTGACATCATGGCTATGACATCATGGCTATGACATCATGGGTATGACATCACGGGTATGACATCACGCTGTGACATCATGGGTATGACATCATGGGTATGACATCATGGGCATGACATCATGCTGTGACATCCTGTGTAAGACATCATGGGTATGACCTCATGGGTATGACATCATGGATATGACATCGTGGGTATTACATCGTGGCTATTATAATACAATATAATATAAAATATATATATAATATAAAATATGTAAATATAATATATAAATATAATATAAATATAATATAAAATATATTAATTATATACATGTATATATATTTATATATATGTATAAGTTTATATAAACTTATATATATGCGTTTATATAAATTTATGTTATATTATATATATATATATCTATATACATTTATATAATATTTATATGTATGTATATACATCTAAATTCCCTCGAACTACCCCCACCATATCAGGCCATATTTTATCTGGCTTCGTGTGTGTTGACGGCATACATCCATGTTGTTCAATGCACGTGGCTCACGACCGAGTGTGCCAGGACACAGGGTTCCACAGGAAGTTGACAGAATTGGTTTTAATGATATTGACAGAATTGGTTTTTAAATAAAGATATTGACAGAATTGGTTATTAATTAAAGATATTGACAGAACTGTTCATTAAATAGGATATTGACAGAATTGGTTTTTAAATAAAGATATTGACAAAATTGGTTTCTACATAATTGATTATTTAATACA
>NW_021605045.1:0-5941 GCF_004785775.1 Grammomys surdaster | reverse complement strand
TTAATTTCTTTTTTTTTTTTTGAACATGAAATGCTTTTTTTTATAGCATGTTTTACAAGGGGAGGGGGTAAGAGGGTCCAGGTGGTGGTAAAGTACAAAATCTTCTTGGCCTGTGCCTTGAAACATGTCATGGTCTATATGGTACACTGCCTTGAATTATGATCTACCTGCAGTTCTTCAGAAGATATGGTACACTGCTTGAGTTATGGTCTCCCTGCTATTCTTAAGAAGACATGGTACTCTGCTGTGAGTCTATCTGCAGTTGCTAAGCAGGATCTTGCAGTTGCCAAGCTTCAGCCTGGCTTTGCCCAGAATTGGTTTTTAAATAAAGATACTGACAGAATTGGTGTTTAAATGAAGATGTTAACAGAATTGGTTATTGAATAAAGACATTGTCAGAATTGGTTTTTAAATAAAGGTATTGACAGAATTGGTTAAGACAAAATTGATTATTAAATAAAGATATTGACAGAATTGGTTATTATATACAGATATTGACAGAACTGGTTATTAAATGAAGATATTGACAGAATTATTTATTAAAAAAGATATTGACAGAATTGGTTATTAAATAAATATATTGTAAGACACAATTGGTTGTTAAATAAAGATATTGACAGAACTGTTTATTAAATAAAGGTCTTGACAGAATTGTTTATTACATAATTGATTACTAAATATAGATATTGACAGAAGTGTTTATTAAATAAAGATATTGACAGAACTGGTTATTAAATAAAGATATTAACACAATTGGTTATTAAAAAAAGATATTGACAGAATTGGTTTTTAAATAAAGATATTGACAGAATTGGTTTTTAAATAAAGATATTGACACAATTGGTTACTACATAATTGATTATTAAATACAGATATTCACAGAATTGTTTATTAAATAAAGATATTGACAGAACTGGTTATTCAATAAAGTTATTGACAGAATTATTTATTAAATAAAGATATCAACAGAAATGGTCATTAAATAAAGATATTGACAGAACTGTTTATTTAATAAAGATATTGACAGAATTGGTTATTACAAAATTGAATAGTAAATAACGATATTGACAGAACTGGTTATTAAATAAAGATATTGACATAATTGCTTATTACATAAAGATGTTGACAGTACTGGTTAATAAATAAATATATAGACAGAATTTTTTATTTAATACAGATATTGAGAGACAGAATTGGCTATTAAATAAAGATATTGAAAGAACTGGTTTATAAATAAACATGTTGACAGAATTGGCTTTTAAATAAAGATATTGACATAATTGTTTATTAAATAAAGATATTGACAGAATTGGTTTTTAAATAAAGATATTGACATAATTGGTTTTTAAACAAAGATATTGACAGAATAGATTATTTAATAATGATATTGACAGAATTGGTTATTACAAAACTTATTATTAAATAAAGATATTGACAGAATTGGTTATTGAATACAGATATTGTCAGAATTGGTTTTAAAATAAAGGAATTGACAGAATTGGATATCACAAAAATGATTATTAAAAAAAGATATTGACAGAATTGGTTATTACAAAAAGATATTGACAGAAGTGGTTTTTAAAGAAAGTTATTGACAGAATGATTTATTAAAAAAATATTGACAGAATTGGTTAGAAAATAAACATATTGACAGACAGAATTGGTTATTATATACAGATATTGACAGAACTTGTTATTAAATAAAGATATTGACAGAATTGGTTTTTAAATAAAGATATTGACAGAATTGGTTATTTAACAAAGATATTGACAGAATTAGTTAATAAAAAATTGATTATTAAATAACGATATTGACAGAATTGGTTTTTAAATAAAGATATTGACAGAACTGTTTATTTACTAAAGATATTGACAGAATTGGTTATTAAAAAAGATATTGAGAGACAGAATTGTTTATTAAATAAAGATGTTGACAAACTGGTTTTTAAATAAAAATGTTGACAGAATTGATTTTTAAGTAAATATATTGTCAGAATTGGTTTTTAAACAATGATATTGACAGAATCGGTTATTAAAGATACTGACAGAATTGTTCATTAAATAAAGACATTGACAGAATTAGTTGTTAAATAAAGATATTGACAGAATTGGTTTTTAAATAAAGATATTGACAGAATTGATTATTATATAAAGTTATTGTCAGAATTGGTTTTTAAATAAAGATATTGACAGAATTGGTTATTAAATAAAGATGTTGACAGAAAGAAATGGTTATTATATACAGATATTGACAGGACTGGTTATTAAATAAATATATTGACAGAATTGGGTTTAATTAAACATATTGACAGAATTGGTTTTTAAATAAAGATATTGACAGAATTGCTTATTAAATAAATTTATATACAGAATTGGTTTTTAAATAAAGATATTGACAGAAATTATTATTAAATAAAGATATTGACAGAAGTGGTTATTACAGAATTGATTATTAAATAAAGATATTGACAGAATTTGTTATTAAATAAAGATATTGACAGAAACTGTTTTTAAATAAAGATATTGACAGAGTTGATTATTAAATGATGATATTGACACAATTGGTTTTTAAATAAAGATATTGACAGAATTTGTTATTAAATAAAGATATTGACAGAAATGTTTATTAAATAAAGATATTGACAGAATTTGTTATTAAATAAAATATTGACAGGAATGGTTTTTAAATAAATATATTGACAGAACTATTTATTAAATAAAGATACTGACATAATTGTTTATTAAATAAAGAGATTGACAGAATTGGTTTTTTAATAAAGATATTGACAGAATTGGTTATTAAATAAAGTTATTGACCGAATTGGTTGTTTAATAAAGATTGACAGTATTGGTTATTTCAGAACTGATTATAAAATAAAGATATTGACTGAATTGGTTATTACAAAATTGATTATTAAATAAAGATATTGACAGAATTTTTATTAAATAAAGATATTGACAGAACTGTTTATTAAATAAAGATATTGACAGAATTGGTTATTACAGAGTTGATTATTAAATAAAGATATTTACAGAATTGGTTTTAAAATAAAGACACTGATAGAACTGCTTATTACAGAATTATTAAATAAAGATATTGACAGAGTTGGTTATTAAATAAAGATACTGACAGAATTGGTTATTGAATAAAGATATTGACAGAATTGATTTTTAAATAAAGATATTGAGAAAATTGGTTATTAAATAAAGTTATTGACAGAATTGGTTGTTAAATAAAGATATTGACAGAATTGGTTATTACAGAACTTATTATTAAATAATGATATTGACAGAAATGGTTTTTACATAAAGATATTTACAGAATTGGTTATTAAATAAAGATATTGACAGAATTGTGGTTAATTAAGATATTGACATAATTGTTTATTAAATAAAGTTATTGACAAAATTGGTTAGTAAATAAAGATACTGACAAAATTTTTATTAAATAAAGACATTGTCAGAATTGGTTATTGAAACAATATATTGTCAGAATTGGTTTTAAATAAAGTTATTGACAGAATTCGTTTCTACATAATTGATTATTAAATAAAGATATTGACATAATTGGTTATTAAATAAAAATATTGACAAAACTGATTATTAAATAAAGATATTGACAAAATTATTTATAAAAATAAGATATTGACAGAATTGGGTTTGAAATAAAGATATTGATAGAATTGGTTATTACAAAATTGGTTATTAAATAGTGAAATTGACAGAATTGGTTTTTAAATAAAGATATTGACAGACTGGGTTTTTAAATAAAGATATTGACAGAATTGTTTATTAAATAAAGAAATTGAAAGAATTGGTTGTTAAATAAAGATATTGACAGAATTGGTTATTACAAAATTGATTATTATATAAAGATATTGACATAATTGGTTATTAAATAAAGATATTGACAGAACTGGTTTTTAAATAAAAATGTTGACAGAATTGGTTATTAAATAAAATATTGACAGAAATGGTTTTTAAATAAATATATTGACAGAACTATTTATTAAATAAAGATACTGACATAATTGTTTATTAAATAAAGATATTGACAGAATTGGTTTTTAAATAAAGATATTGACAGAATTGGTTATTAAATAATGTTATTGACCGAATTGTTTGTTTAATAAAAATATTGACAGTATTGGTTATTTCAGAACTGATTATAAGATATAGATATTGACAGAATTGATTTCTACATAAAGATATTGAGAGAATTGGTGTTTAAATTAAAATGTTGACAGAATTGACTTTTAAATGAAGATATTGACAGAATTGGTTATTAAATAAATATATTGAAAGAATTGGTGATTAACTAAAGATATTGACAGAATTGGTTATTACAGAGTTGATTAGTAAATAAAGATATTTACAGAATGGGTTTTAAAATAAAGACATTGACAGAACTGCTTATTACAGAATTATTAAAAAAAGATATTGACAGAATTGGTTATTAAATAAAGATGTTGACAGAAGAGGTTTTAAATAAAAATATTGACAGAATGTTTTATTAAATAAAGATTTTGACAGAATTGCTTTTTAAATAAAGATATTGACAGAATTGGTTTTTAAATAAAGATATTGACAGAATTGGTTATTAAATAAAGATATAGACTGAATTGATTTCTAAATAAAGATACTGAAACAATTGGTTATTAAATAAATATATTGACAGAATTGGATATTACAGAATAGATTTTTAAATAAAGATATTTACAGAATTGGTTTTTAAATAAAGACATAGCCAGAACTGCTTATTACAGAATTGATTATTAAATAAAGATATTGACAAAGTTGGTTATCAAATAATGATATTGACAGAAATGTTTATTAAGAAAAGATATAGACAGAATTGGTTATTAAATAAAGATATTGACAGAAACTGTTTTTAAATAAAGATATTGACAGAACAGTTTATTATAAAGATATCTATCAAAGTATCTATCTATGTGTCTATCTATGTATCTATGAATCTATCTATCTATCTATCTATCTATCTATCTATCTATCTATCCATCTATCCATCCATCTATCTATGTATCTATGTAACTATCTATCTATCTATCTATCTATCTATCTATCTATCTACCTAGCTATCTATCTATCTACCTAAATTCTTAAGTAAATACATATCTACCTACTTACCTAGCTAACAACATGTGTATTTGTGGACACATCTCCTACTCTCTGCTTGTGGCTGGCAAATATATTCACTTCCTGGTGCATTGTCTAGGGTAGAAGGGCCTCTCTGTTTACAAGATGATGTATGCCATGTTCCTGTGAGAAATGCATTTCTCTGTCCACCAGCAAGCCTTCCTTTCATGAGCACTGAGCATCTCCAGAAGTCCACCCCGTCACTGCCCTTAAGTCATATCATTATTTAATAACCAATTCTGTCAATATCTTTATTTAATAATCAATTATGTAATAACCTATTCTGTCAATATCTTTATTTAAAAACAAATTCTGTCAGTATCCTTAGATAGATAGATGATAGATAGATAGATAGATAGATAGATAGATAGATAGATAGATATGTGGCTAGCCATCCAGTTATCATCCTGTGGTAGTGAGCATTGGAGAGAAAGTTTGAAGACACCTTGAGAATTTCTAATGGGCACACTCTAAGGTTCTTGGTGTGAATCAGTATAAGAGGAGTTGGTGAGGGCAAAGGTTGTACTGCGGTTATCTTGGTGGTACAAGTGAGAAATGCTCATTGTGCTTTTAGTCTAGGTGTCTGTCATCTTTGGTCCACTTGAATCCTTTCTGAGAGCTCTGTGTTTCATGTGTGCCTAGCACATGATAGGCAGGTTTGTGTGTACTAGGAAAGGGATAGAAGGATCCATAGTGAAAGTGACTGGGGTACTTTGGAGGAATGTAGGTTGTTAAAGCATCCCCTGAGTGCTGTGTGGTGGTTGGTGAAGGACTGGGGTATGGT
>NW_021605044.1:0-9394 GCF_004785775.1 Grammomys surdaster | reverse complement strand
TCTCTCTCTCTCTCTCTCTCTCTCTCTCTCTCTCTGTATTTTGTATGTGTGTCTGTCTCTGACTTTGTTCATGTGTGCAAGTGCATGCACACACCCACACCAGATACCTTCCTCAATCATTCTCCACTTTATTTTTTTGAGACAGTGTGGGGTTGTGGGCCCAATGTCTGCCCTGCCACAAGACTCTACCACTTCCCAGGCTCTTGGACACCCAGACTGCGCTGGAAGTTGAAGAAATGCTAAGAACGGAATCTGGGCCAGCGAGTTGGGTCTAGCCCGGGCCCCGGGGTTGGTGGATAGCTCTGCCTGTTCCCACAGTGAGAGTCCTTGGCTTGACTGTAGGCTTGGGCTTGGGCTTGGTGCCGGTCTGGTCGTGGCTGGGAGTACAGCAAGACCTTCTATGGGAGATTAGACAGCAGCTCTGGAGGCAAAGACCTTCTCCATGGCTCCCCACAGCAGATCCCAATAAAAAGAACCAGTCTGTGGTTCCAAACCATTTATTGCCATAGTGGAAAGTGGATGTATGAAACCACACACTACTTCTCAGGGTAGGCCTGCTATTAAATACCTTTAGCAGGGAAAATGTCTGGGAAGGAAAGCTTATTCGCTAAGCCCTCCAGGCCTCTAGAATGGCCTCTGTGTCTAAGGACACAGGTCATGTCCTTTTCCTCATCTACATGTAGAGGAGCCTGGGGCATTGCCCTTATGTGACTGATGGCCACAAATCTATAGGGAGCTGGGGCTAATGACAGGGGCCTGGTGCCCCGGAGCAGGTGAAACTCCTATAGTCCCTTCAGGGTCTCTGGAGCTTCTAGCCTTAAGGATCTCACACAGGGTTGGAGCTCACCAGTAGAGTGGATGATGGGTTAAGAAGCCCCTGGGATCTGCCTGTCTCTGTCTCCCCACAGATCTTGAGTTACTCACCTAAGTTTTTGTTTTTACATGGATTCTAGAGATCAAACTCAAATCCATGATTACATGGCAAACATTTTACAAATCAAGCTGTCTCCCAGACCCATCCTCCGTTTTCTCAAAGGATGAGAGCAACACAATAGAGGATGGCTGAATCACATTTATTAATAAGATCCTGCTGAAAAGTGCTTTAAAAAAAAAAAGTTAGCCTTTCCTAAAGCATTCCAATAAAGACCTCCTAGAGGATGTTGACAACACATTTTAATATAGCATAAGGTAGGACAAGTATACTGTTTGGGTGAAAGGGGATTTTCAATGCTTCATTTCAAGCAGCAAATTTCATTTAAAAAAAAAAAAAGTCCTAGATGTTACTGAGGCTGAATCTATCCCAGAACAGAGCAAACAAGTGGTGTTGTCCTGCTCCCACTGTGTGCACGTTGATGCCAACAGGGGGAGACCATCCTTCCACACATGGTCACACACAGCAGGGTCGCTTTACTTCATGGAGTTGTTGTCTTCTTTCCTGGAAACGTTCTGGTAGTTTGTAGAGGATGATGACACAACCTGAAGCCACAAACCCATGAGCAATGCAGAGGCTGGTTACCTGGCCATGCCTGGTCCTTTGTGTCCCTTATCTTCTCACCTACCATTCTCTATACACAGAAAAGCATGTTCGCCACACCAGGTCTACACAGCTGAGAAAGCAGTCACTTTCTTCCAAATGATACCATCTAGATAAGAGAATACTAGGGAGATACGTGCAGAGGGACTGACTGATTTCCAGCATTTGGTATAGAAATTGGACAAATCAATAGAAAATGGAAAAATGTCTAAGACTTCATTCAAATCCTTCAGTAATCGTATGCCCAAGAACATAAACTGTATCCTTGAAACAGCCCAGGGGTTAGAAAACAAGATGATGGGTCCCCAGGCAAAGATTATGTTGTAATTGGTTCAGGCTGTGTGTTGGGGTACACGATATAAAAATTCTTTAAGTTTCCAATGAGCTTTTGTTTCATGCAATTTATCTTTGATTTAAATATAACAAAAAGGCTGGGGAGATGACATAGAAGGCTCTGGAGCCCCTGGAACAAGAGTTATGCTAAATGCTTTTTACAGAGGACCTGGGATCAGTTCTCAATGCCCACATTGCCCATCTCACAGCCAGCTGTAACTGAGGTTCCTGAAAACCCAATGCCTTCTTCTGGTCTCTGAAGACATGAACACACATCTGGCTCACATAATACATGCAAACACATGCGTATGCACACAAAGTTAAAACAAATCCTTAAACATAAATAACAAGTAGAGGAAATACTATTGAAAGAAAGTTCAAAGTACTGCTTGGGTAAGGAGCAAATGTTTACAACTTGGTACAAAGTCTGCCAAGCCATGATACATTTAGTAAAAATACTTGTCTGCTTCTTTACTATGTTCAATTTCAAGTACTGATTGTGAATATTAATTTGGGGCTGGAAAGACAGCTCAGTGGCAAGAGAAAACACTTGCCACACAAGCATGAAGATCTTAGTTTGGATCCTGAGAATTCAGGAAAAGCCAGACACAGTGGTGTGTGTTTGTAAACCCAAACCCCCGTGCAGTGAGATGGGAGATAGAGAACCCTCAGAAGCTGCAGGGTCAGCTTGCCCACTGTATTGTACACAATATAGAAGCAAAAAAGATGCAATCTCAAACAAGGTAAAAGGTGAGGACTGACACTGACGTTGTCCTCTATATCACACGTGCCCACTCTCACACACTCTCCCACATACACACACACACATACCATACACACATGAAAGTAATATTATTCTTTAATTAAAATGATATTTGGTATGAAATGAGTATTTTCAGTTTCTAGTTTCCAAGAACCCAGGAACACTAATCAGATACTGATTACCATCTTTAGTGTATCATGGGCACTTAACCATGTAAGCTGAAACCACACAGGATTACTATGACATTCACTCATTCCAGCAGAGTATCTCAGCTAACATATTGATTAGATCTGCCAGTTTTATCAGGTAAAACAAAATCTCTCGTTTA
Source organism: Grammomys surdaster (assembly GCF_004785775.1). Lineage (NCBI taxonomy): Eukaryota > Metazoa > Chordata > Mammalia > Rodentia > Muridae > Grammomys > Grammomys surdaster. The sequence continues at coordinate 6,436 of NW_021605044.1, read as the reverse complement.
CTTTTATAAAAGTGGCTATGCGGAGTTTTAAAAATAAGCTGTGGTAAGCTTGTTATTCAGTAAAAATGATTCTAATCTCAAACCAGTATTAAATGAATCTGAATATGTGTTTACTATTCACGCCTGAAGCATAGCCATAATTTTCCTGTAAAATATTTGCTAGTTGTTTCTAAGTGATTTCTTAACGTAAATAGGCTTGAGGCAAGAGGAAATGCAGAGTTAATCAGTAATCTAGTTTGCTATTGATTCCGATAAAACAGACAATCTCGATTTACCATTATCTCTCAGAAAGTTGAACTGGTCTCACTTACTCAGTGATATTTATAATTCATATCTCACAGTCCTTTATCTTATAGTAATACAAGTTTCCAAGCACCAGATTGGTGTTGAGAAGTTCCAAATGATGACTTTTTCTTCAAAAAAACATTTTAAAGTTAAAATAAATTATTTGGCTAACATAAATATTTTATTGGTTAATAGGCAGATTAAAATCAGGTCACTCTGATAATTATTGATTAAAACTTAAACCTTGGAAATTGGCATATGCCAATTCACCACTTAGTATTTGCTGATGGCATAGAGTGCTTACATGGCTAGGCTGTAAGTCAGTCCTGCAAGTCTCAGGCCTGAGTACCAAGAGGGATGCGAGAGGCTTCAGTGCAGACAGCAGAAAGCAACAGCAAACGAAATGAAAACAGAATTCTCAAAAGCAGAAAAAGACGACAGCTTGATAGCTCGAAGTGTAGTAGAGAAAGAAAAGCAAAAGTCGACAGAACTGAGACCAAAAGCTTTTCTCTAAAGCAGGTTGTAAAAGGTTTAGCTTACATAAAAGAGGGTAATTCAGAGAAAATCCTAGGACTTCAAAAGAGAGGCTCAAGGAAGTAATGAAGGCATAACTGAAAAATTTAAGAACTATATGATAAAATATTAAGATCTAAATCTGTGTGTTTTAAAGAGGTAGCAAGAAAAATTGATTGACAACAGACTACAGGTCAAGAGGAGGCTAATAAGAGCGAACATCTTCTGAGGTCCTTACATTTCACAAAGATGTAAAAGAAAGTGGAAAAGCCTCAACTTCAGACATCCATAAATGTAAGTGGTGATATTCTAAAGGGACATACTTAGTACCAAACAATAAAGACCTTCAAAACATGAGAAAAAACAGACAAAATGGGAAATCCAGGAAGTGGTAATATGAGGTAATGAATCATGGGAAATCAGGGAGTAAAAACAATTCTCTCTTAAATACAATTTTTACATATAAAGTAAAACATGTGTACTATTCATATTAGTGAGCTAATTAAACCAGTCACATATGATATAAAAGGAGGTAATGTTTTGTTATTGAATAATAATAATAATAATAATAATAATAATAATAATAACATCTAAAGTCAGAGAACTCGGAAAGGAATGATTCAAAAAGACATAACAGGCTCGTGAAAACTAAAGAAAAGCTGAATGAGTACAATAACATTGGAGAATATATAGATTTTAAAACAAGGCCTTTTAGAGAACGAGAGGGGTCTTGGAATTGTACAAATAATTTCAATTTTCCAGGAAAGCATACCATTTCCAAACTTGAGAACATCTAACAAATACTTTTAAAATACATAAAGCAAAATAGCTGGAAGTTCAAACACTAACACTGAAGGGAATTGTAATGTTGCTTTCAGAACTGACCATTTAAACTACGCCCCCCCCCAAATCAAGGTTAGAACCCCTTCTCCTGGCTTTCATGCTCTTAAACATATCCCATCATATAAGACCAATAACAAATAGCTCCATGCCATGTGACACAGGAAAAATCTTGCTTCTGTTTAAAATGTGGCTGAAATATCTAATGCTATAGGTGTGGGTGGTGGAAAGAACAACATCCTGAGGAAAAGGGGAAAGGAGGAAAATACTCTACAAAACAGCAACCCCATCAGCGCTTCTGAGTCGATGGCGCCATTGATGGCTCTCCCACAAGCAGAGAAATCACCTTAAACTACATCTGAAGGTACAAATTGAAAATGTTGATTCTTTTCCCATAAATTCTTATCTTGTGAAACTCCCCCATGATCTCCACTATCAATAAATCTTATAGATTCTGCACATAAGTCTTTAATTTGTCACAACCTGTTTGAGGCTTGTTACAAAGAAGAAACTGGAGACAGTATTTTTAAAAATACACTGCAGTTCACTCTTCAGGATGTGCTGCACAATACTCTTCTCTTCCTTACAAGTGACCCTGCCTGCTCATCCAAGGGATATGTCAGCCAACCAAGTAAACAGTTATCTTCCTTTCAGGATGACTGTTACATGGTACATCCTCCAGGGCCCTCCACACATCTATTCATTGTCACAACTGTAACTTTGTAACGATTTTCCCAATTTCCTCAATACCCACTAACCACCCTCAATAGTAACTTTAGAAAATAATAAATAGACTTAATAACGCCTAGTAGCAGGAGCTAAAATATGTTGTATTACTTATCCATGTTAGCAACAGCTTATCTGATATGTATCTAGAACAGGGGTCAGCAAATTTATGTTTTTCTTAAAGGACCAGATAGTAAATATTTCAGGCCTTGTATGCCATATGGTATCTGTCACAACTGCTCAACTCTGAAGCTATGTTGTGGAAACAGAAAAGGGCAATCTAGATACTACTGTGCTCAGTAAAACTTTTTTTGTAGACACTAAAAATTGGATTTTAAGTAAATTTCATGTTCTAAAATAATTATTTTTAGGTCTGTTCTTCAGCCATTTAAACAGGGAGATATCATATATGGGCTATGAGTCTTAAGAATTAAGAAGCTGAATTGACTGTATGTGTTGGTCAGTAAACCCCAGATCTAAGAGATGAGCATGGTGGCCTGCACGGGGCCTCAGCCTTAGCTAGCACTTCACTGGTGAGAACTAGCTTGTGAAGGTTGGAGTATTTAGCTCAGTAACTGGACACTTCCCTCCTCTACTTATAACAACTAAAGTATCTCTACTGATTGGCGAATGATCCCTGGGGAGGAAACTGCCCTGATACAGTTTGATATACTGAAAGCTTAGCAATGGGCAGAAGGGGCAGCTTCATGCATCACCTGAGAGAGGGCCATAGGATTCTCATGCTTCTGGGATGGCAAAGACTGTACAGCTTCCAAGCTAGCCACATGGAGAACCCACAGACTTACAGCAGCTTACTATGAGGCTGGACCATGCTACTGAAACATTTATGCAAAACCATCTACCATAGATTTAAGGTAATACCTCCACTCCCACTTTTGTTTACATCTAAACTTCTTATTGCCCTGATTTCCATCTCTCACTTGGTCCACAAACAATCCATTTGCTCTAAGTCACAAAGATAAACCTAGGGTTTGATTAACAGATTAAGTTTATTTGACCAACATTGCTGAATGGTGAGTTGGAAGCCTTTGGTCATAGCATTTATAGTAGGTTAAGAATCTAACTCAATGTGAAGAAATTCTCTTCCCACAGCAATTTCCCTTCTTGCCCATTTCCTTCAAGTTAGCTAATAATAATAATAATAATAATAATAATAATAATAATAAAATCTACTTTGGGCTTCAAATAGTTAAGGTCAAGGAAACATAGTTGAAGTTATTCTATGGTTTCTTCACAAGTGCAAATGTACATTTCTTTCCCATTTTATCCCCAACTTTAAGTTATTGTTACAGAAATCTTCTATTCCTCACTTTAGAATGTAACTTAATACATTCTGAAAATATTAAGTGGAAAGTTATAGAAATAAATAACCCATACATTTTAAATTGCATAGTATTCTGAGAATAATGAAATTTTCCTGTGCCTGATATATCCACACTGTATATACTACCTTCCCTTTAGTTACTTAGTAGCCATCTTAATTACTAAATTACTTGACAAAGTATCTCATATTGGGTTCAATTCATTCTTATCTTAACAATGACCCCAAATCACAAGAATAAGTCATGATGCAAAGACCCAGTTCATAAACATGAGAAGAGATTAATTATAGTTCTCTGTGACAACACTGCCATATATTCAGGACAAAATTCAAAGTACATCATCTGGTGGAATTTCAAACATTCGTCAGAGATCTTCAAACATGTCCCTTGTGGGTAATGTGGATTACTATATTTGTCTATACTAAGTAGGAGTCACAAGAATACATGTAAATGATATTTGCAGCGTGGTAAAATGAAAAAGTAAGTTGCTATAGACGGTTTAGAATTAAATTAAAAGTTGAAACTCAGTTTCTTGGACTGGAGATGTAGCTCATTTGATAAAGTGTGGGCCTAGCATGCACAAAGCCTTGGGTGTTTTGCCCAGCAGATATAAAACTGGATGTGGGGGGTGGATGCTTGTAGCTCTAGTATTCAGGAGGTAGAGTCAAGGGGATCAAGAGGTTAAGGCCATTCTTTGGAGCACAGAAAATTTTGAGGCCAGCCTGAGCTACACGAGACCCTGTCTCAAAAGAGAAAACAAAAATTCTTTTAAAGTGTAGCAAAATTCAAGATGGGAAAATACTCTCAGTGTAAAACAGTAGTCCTCAACTGTAGGTTAGGTTTCCTCCTGGACTCACTTGGCAATGATGGTAGGCAGGTTTACTTGCTAGGTATATTAATGCTATTTTTTGGTAAGCAGAGGCTGGGGGTACTGCTAAGCATCTATACTGCCCAAGACAAACCCCCATGACAAATAGTGTCAAGCCTAAAATGTCAACAATGCCAAAGTAGAGAAACCTTGATTTGTAAGTTAGCCATGAACATCAACTATGGAATTCCTTTCCTCCTCTCCATCTCTATGGTACCCTTTACCGCTTGCCAAACGCAGTCAGTGTAGGAAGTGTTAATGATGAATAAATCTACCTGCACAGAGAATTTTAAAAGTGCAATCTCTATGTGCATGAGGGTGAAGAGATTGAACAGAATGGTGAATAAATCTACCTGCACAGAGAATTTTAAAAGTCCAATCTCTATGTGCATGAGGGTGAAGAGATTGAACAGAATGGCTTGAGTCACAATGCTTAATTTTTCTTCAAATTTTCAAGAGATTATAATGTATGCCAGCCATCCAAAAGTTACTGTCCATATTTAAAGGGTCATAGGATTCTACCTATGTCCTTATCTGTGGTTCCAAAAGGTATGTTTTAATTGTATAGATTACCATTTTATATTGATTACTTTTATGTATGTGTGGTGGTGGTTAGTGTACTGTAGTGTCTTTGGACAAGTGTGTATAGTATATATACATACCTGTATGGAGATATATGTGCCTTTGTGAAGGACAAAAGGGGTATCAAGTGTCTTCTATCACTGTCTACCTTTTCTGAATTAAAAAAGAAAAGAAACCAGGGTCTCTTCCTGAATCTGAAGGTCATTGTTCCTTTTAAGTGAGTGCTAGAGATTTGAACTCAAGTCCCCTTGCTCTCAAAACAAAAGCTCTTATCCACTGAGCTATCTCCTCATTCCATGAGTGTTTATATCTGTATCTCCTTTCTTCTCCCAACGGCATCTGTTTTGCTCACAGAACATTACATACGCCATCAGTGTCGGCTCTTCCCATTTTGAGAAGCACCTAGAAAACAAATTCAAAATGCCCTATCAGAATTCTCCCCAAAATTGTTATACTGATTGTTTAGAATTTTCTTTTTCTCAGTATATAAAACTATAGCTCAAGACTGAATGAGGCATCACAGTCGTACTAACCGATTGAATGATCTCATCAATAAAAGTATCACCTGGCTAATTGCATCTCATTATAATTAGCCTAAAATAGAAAATAAACAAGTGTCTTTTCTAGGTGTTTGAATTTGTTGCACACATGCAAGCTCCCAATTAGTTGGCATACATTGTAATTTATTTAAAAATAAAATTCGGGGCTGGAGAGATGGCTCAGTGGTTAAGAGCAGTGACTGCACTTCCAGAGGTCCTGAGTTCAAATCCCAGCAACCACATGGTGGCTCACAACCATCTGTAATGAGATCTGACGCCCTCTTCTGGTGTGTCTGAAGACAGCTACAGTGTATTCATATATAATAAATAAATAAATCTTTAAAAATAAAATTCAACATGCTGGAGGTGATTTATTCTGACTTCTTTTTCTTCCAAGTTTTATTACCAAAATAAATTCCTTCACATATAAAACCTAAGATTATACCAGAGAGTCTTATATTGTTTGTCTAAAAACAGTGACTGCATTGAAATCTAGATTTCAACATTGATTTGGTTTCTGTCACATTTGTTTAAGTTTCCCAGGGAAACAATAGCTTTATTTAGCAGGTGTCAGTTTGCAGAAGGAAACCTTAGAGATCCAGTTGCTCCCACTGGTTGGCTGATGTTCTCTGTGCTTTGAATATTTCTCACTACGTATTTGTTATCTTCTTTACCAGTTTCTGGGTTTCTTTCCATAATTATGAAATTGGATTCCATGTCACTCTTCCTTGAGCTGAATG
>NW_021605043.1:14680-20223 GCF_004785775.1 Grammomys surdaster | reverse complement strand
ATTTGAGAAAAAATAAAGTATAAAATAAAAAAACACAGGTAACAACAGATCATAGTGAGGATGTGGAGAAAGAGGAACACTCCTCCATTGTTGGTGAGATTGCAAGCTGGTATAACCACTCTGGAAATGAGTATGGTGGTTCTTCAGAAAATTGGACAAAGTATTACCTGAGGATCCAGCTTTACCACTCCTGGGCATATAGCCAGAAGATGCTCCAACATATAACAAGGACATATGGTCCACTTTGTTCATAGCAGCCTTATTTATAATAGCCAGAAGCTAGAAACAGACCAGATGTCCTTCAGCAGAGATGGATATAAAAAATGTGGTACCTTTACACAATGGAGTACTATTCAGCTATTAAAAACAATGAGTTCATGAATTTCTTAGGCAAATGCGTGGAACTAGAAAATATCTTCCTGAGTGAGATAACCCAGACACAAAAGAACACACATGCTATGTACTCACTGATAAGTGGATATTAAAATAAACTCAGAATATCCATGATACAACTCACAGACCAGATGAAGCTCAAGAAGGAAGACCAAAATGTGGATGCTTCAGTCCTACTTAGAAGGGGGAACAAAATAACTAGGGGAGGTAGAGGGAGGGAGAGAGGATGAGAAGGGAAAAGGGGACAGGATCAGGTGTGAGAGGAGGGGGAGTACAGAGGGTCAGGAAATTGAACAGAAGTGTGTTGCAGTGGGGAATGGGGAATTGGAGGTAGCCACTAGAAAGTCCCAGAAGAAAAGCAAGAGGCTCCCAGGACCCAACATTGATGACATTAGCTGAAATATCTAACAAAGGGGAGAGAGAACCTGTAGAGACCATATCCAGAGGTTAGGGCCCTGGTTGAGGGATTGGGCTAATCACTCATTGCAAAAATGTTAACCCAGAATCTCTCCTTTCTAAAGGAAATGCAGGGCAAAGAGTGGTCCTGTGGAGCCTGATGACCCAGTGTAGTGAAATAATAGGGCAGTGAGGCGGCTGGGATTGGGGGGCCCCCTCATAAAAGCTTGGGGAACAGGGTAGAGGATATGGGGTTTAACTGGGAAGAGTGATAACATTTGAAGTGAAAATAAATAAAATAATCAATAAAATAAAATAATTTAAAAAGACCATAGCTGTACATTGTACCTAGAATAAAGTTACATCTTGACTATGCTAAAGCTGAAAATTGATAATGTAAGTGTAATGAAAGATAGAACTTTGTATAATTAATAGAATTTATTCTACATGCAAAATCAGGGAATAGTAATGCTGTCCAAGACATAAAAGCTGGCAGACAGTGGCAAATCCCATTTGCATTAGACACAGAAGTTCACAAGTAAAGGATTTTTTTTCTTTTTCTTTTTTTTCACAAACTTCAAATAGAATGTTTTTCTGAAGCACAGGTCTTTATGAAGTTAAATGGATAACTTTGACATAAACAAATTTTTCTTAATTTTTACACATTAAATTTCTTTTTAAAAATCATAATAATCCTCATCAGAATAGCTAGTTCATATTATGTATTTTGGATGCAAAGATATACTGTTTTCTACACTTTTAATATCTATAACAGTTTTCATGCTGGTTTTAATATAGCTAAGCTTGTAATCATGCATATCTATGGACGCTTCAATTAAACTCAAATCTTTAAATAAAACTTGAATTCCACTCTACTATTCACATTTGTTGAAATTATTGAAAATAGCATATGTAGAAATTTTACAACATCTAAAAATGTACACATGCAAACATTAATGTTGTACACAGTGCAAACATTAATACTCTTGAAAATCCCAGATGAAGACAATTTCCAATATCTGAGAAAGTTTATCTCACAGTACCTAGCCAGGATAGGGAGAGGGGAAGTAGATTTAGTCTTCAGAAACAGGCTTGTGGAAGCCAAAACAGAACCCATTCATTACTTTACATTTTCTACAGCAATATGTAGTGTCCTTGTTCTTAGAAGTAGGTTACTAGGCTATTTTCAGTAAACCACACATGACTTAGTGGTAGAGAGAATAACTGAGATAAATTAGCACTCAAGATAAAGGACGTAAAGGGACTTGCTTATCTGGTATTTCTTGGGTGTTAATTATTTAATTTGATCATTACATGATCATGTTGATATGGATTATATTCCTCTAATAAGGTGACAATGATTCCACACTTCTATCTGTTTCTAGTATAGACTGAAGTTGTATGATTCTACAGCCTCAATGTTGCTTCCTAATTGAAAATAGCATATTTGTGTTAGTCACCTTGTTTATTAGTTAACTGCACAATATATTCCATCAAAATAGCAATCAATTTAGTCTGAATAATTCTTGCCTTCTGAATATGACAAAAATAAAAATGAACTATTATTCCTATTAGATTTTCCTCATGTATTTCCAATACCTAATTTATTATTATGACATTGTTCTATTGATTTATCAGTATGTACACTTCTCAATATGTTCCCCTGAGTCTTCATTTTTTTCATCCATGTTAAAATTTGAAACTACTTCTGTACTGTTTATATACTAGACTGAAAAATAGCAAAAGACATTATTTACTTTATATTCAGTTTATCTGGAGAGTCATTGATTTCCCAGTACTTGTACTCAATGACTGGTGTTAGGAGAAATCTTATGAATATTAGGAGCTTCCCCTTTGCTGTTCGTACTGAATTCATTTTATGCCGAATGGGCTTCTGAGGATTTTTTTTTGTAGGCCTCAGTTTAATCTACTTCTACAGAGGCAATCTTCTACAGCTGTCGTTAGTGGGTTGTGGTACACCAAGAAATGCTTCACACACATTTATAAAGAAAACTGTGAATTATTTTAATACATGAGAATAAGCTAAATTTATAGTATCACCAATCAATAAGTTTCTATATAATATTCAGTTATAGATAGACAGACAGACAGACAGACAGATAGACAGACAGATAGATAGATAAAAGTTAATGAAAAATCTAGACAATAAAAGCACTCAAATGGTGCTTATCTTTCTGTTAACAAAAATAAATTTGATTGATATTTTTAATGAATCAATTTTTTATTCACATTACACCCCTTCCCTCTGCTTTTCTGAGTCTCCCTCTCTTCCCTCATCCCCTCCCTTCTCTGAGGATAAAGAGAATCTACTCCTTTTCCTCAGCCAAACTTCCCTGGAACTTTAAGTCACATCAACCTAAGCACATCCTCTTCCACTAAGGCCAGTCAAAGCAGTTCAGCTAGGGGGAAGGGAGCCAAAGGCAGGCAAAAGAGTCCAAGTCAGAGACAGCCAGCTGCACATCTTCCTCATATGTGTAGAGGGCCAAGATCCAGCACATACATTCTCTTTGGTTGGTGGTTCAGTCACTGTGAGCCCACACAGGCCCAAGTTAATTAGCTTTGTAGTTCTCGTGGTGTCCTTAACCCTTTTGGTTCCCTCAATCTTCTCCTCGACACTCTTCCTCGAAAGCTCTGCCTAATGTTTGTGTGTGTGTCTCTGTATGTTTCTTTCCATCAGCTGTTGGATGAAGCCTCTCACAAGACAGTTATGCTAGGTTATCCTGTCTACAAGCATAGAAGAGTTTCCTTAATAGTGCCAGCGGCTGGCTCTCTCCCTTGGGGTAGGTCTCACTTTTCTCACGTTGAGTCAGTCATTGATTGGCTATTCCTTTAATTTCTGCTCAAAATATATCTGCACAACTTGCCTGAACTTTGAGTCAAGGGTTTGTGGCTGAGTTGGTGTCCCCCTCCGTTCACAATAAGACCTGCCAGGCTACAGGAGGTGGCTACTTCAAGCTTTATATTCCCCACTGCTAGACATTTAAGCTAGGGTCCCCCAAAATCCTTCCAGAGGCTTCCCCAATCCCAGGTTTACAGTTTGTCTCAGAGATGTCCCTCACCTACCGATTTCCTTCTCTCTCCGAGCCCCCTCTTTTCCTATACCTGATCCCCACATGCTTTTACTTACCCACCCCCTCTCCCATCCAGTTGACACTCTCCAAGCATTTCTAATGTGTAAGATTCAAGTATCCTCCTTTAGGCCCTCCTTATTGCTTAGCTTCTTCCAGTCTCTGGATAGTAGCATGATTATCTATTAATTTATTGCTAATATCCACTTATAAGTAAGTACATACCATATGTGTTTATCTCGTCTTTATTACCTCACTCAGGATGGCATTTTATAGTTCCATCTACTTCCCTGAAAATTTCGTGATGTCCCTGTTTTTAATAGCTGAGTAGTATTACACTGTGTAAAGGTACCACAGTTTCTTTATACATTGTTTGGTTGAGGTACATCTAGATTGTTTCCAACTTCTGGCTAAAGCTGAAGCTGCAATGAACAGAGTTCAGCAAGTGTCCTTGTGGTCTGGTAGAGCATCTATTGTGTACATGCTCAGGTATTGTGTAGCTGGGACATGAGGTAAAGCTATATCCAGTTTTCTGAGATGCTGCCAAATTGATTGCCAAGTGGTTGTACACGTTTGTACCAGCACTAGAGGAGGGTTTCCCTTGCTCCACATCCTCACCATTATGTGCTGTCAATTCAATTTTTGATCCTAGCCATTCTAAAGAGTGTAAGATGAAATCTCAGAGTAGTTCTGATTTTTGTTTTCCTGATGACTAAGGATGCTGAACATTTCTCTAAATGCTTCTAGATCTTTAGAAATGTCTCTATAGAGAATTCTCTGTTTAGCTCTGTACCCCATTATTAAATTTGGTTATTTATGTTGTTGTTTTCTACTTTATTGAGTTCTTTACATATTTAGGATATTAGCCCTCTATCAAATGTAGGGTTGTTGAAAATCTTTTCCCATTCTTTAGGCTGCTATTTTGTCCTATTGACCATGTCTTTTGCCTTACAGAAATTTTAATTCCATGAGGTCCTATTTATTATTTTTTTTGTCATAGGGCCTGAGCTACTGGTATTCTGTTCAGGAAGTTGTCTCTATGACAATAAGTTCAAGGCTATTCCCCACTTTCTCTTCTAGCAGATTTACTGTATCCAGTCTTATGTTGAGTTTGTTGATCCATGTTGACTTGATTCTTATGCAGGTGATAGATATGGATCTATTCACATCTTCTACTTGCAGTCAGACCAGCATCATTTGTTGAAGATGCTTCCTTTCTCCTTTTATATAGTTTTGGCTTTCCAAAATCAAGTGTTCATAGGTGTGTAAGTTTGTTTCAGGGTCTTCAATTTGATTCAGTTTTCAAACTGTCTGTTTATATGTCAATACCATGCAGTTTTTGCTACAGTATCTCTGTAGTACTGCTTGAAATGGGGTGGGATGATACCACCACATGTTCTTTTATTTTCAGGACTGTTTTACCTATCCTGAATTTTTTATTTTTTCATATGAAGTTGGGAATTACTCTTTCAAAGTCTGTAAGGAATTGCATTTCAATTTTAATGGGAATTGCATTGAATCTGTAGATTGGATTTGGTAACACTGCCATTTTACTACTGATCAATGAGCTTGGGAGATCTTCCATCTTCAGATATCTTCAATTCATTCCTCTAGAGACATAATGTTCTTGTGATAGAGGTCTTTCACCCTTTGTTTAGAGTTACA
>NW_021605043.1:0-14580 GCF_004785775.1 Grammomys surdaster | reverse complement strand
TCTCTCTCTCTCTCTCTGTGTGTGTGTGTGTGTGTGTGTGTGTGTGAATTTTATATCCAGCCACTTTGCTGAAGGTTTATAAGTTGTAGGAGCTCTCTGGTAGAATTTTGGGGCCCACTTATACATACTATCATATCATCTGCAAATAGAGATGCTCTCACTTTTTCCTTTCCAAATTACAAACAGTTGAACTCTGTTAGGTTTCTAATTGCTCTAGATAGTATTTCAATTATTTTTTTGAGTAGATATGGAGAGAGTGGACAGCCCTTTCCCTAATATTAGGGGAATTATTTTAAATTTTCTCCACTTAATTTGGTGTTAAGTATCAGCTTGCTGTATATTGCCTTTATTGTGTTTAGTTAGGTATGGGCCTTGTACCCCTGATATCTCCAAGACTTTTATCATGAAACTATTTTAGATTTTGTCAAAGGTTTTTCATCATCTTCTGATATTATCATGTGATTTTTTCTTTTAGTTTATTTATACAGTGGATTACGTGTGTGTGTGTATGTGTGTGTGTGTGTGTGTGTGTGTGTGTCTTTGTAACTATCTCTGCATCCCTGGGATGATGTCTACTTGATCATAATGGATTATATTTTTGATGTTTTCTTGATTTCTGTTTACAATTTTTATTGAGTATTTTTGCATGAATGTTCATGAGGGAAACTTGCCTGAAACTCTATTTTTTTTGAGTCTTTGTGTGATTTATGTATCAGGTTACTGTAGCTTGATAGAATGAATTTGTAAATGTTCCTTTTGTTTCTATTTTGTAGAACAGCTGGAGGAGTGTTGGTAGTAAGACTTTTTTGAAATTCTGTTGGAATCTTACTCTAAAACCATCTGGCCATGTTTTTCTAGTTGAGATAGTTTGATGATTTATATTTCTGTTTCCTTAGGTGTTATATGACTATTTATATTGTTTAACTGATCTTGATTTAATTTGGTAAGTGGAATCTATCAAGAAAATTGTCCATTTTGTTTAGACTTTCCAATTTTGTGGAGTACAGGCTTTTGAAGAAGGATCTAATGAGTCTTTGGATTTCCTCATTGTCTGTTGTTATGTCTCCTTTTTAATTTCTGATTTTGTTAATTTAGAGACTGTCTCACTGGCTTTTAATTAGTTTGGCTAAAGCTGTGCCTATCTTGATTTTCTCTTAGATCTAGCTCTTGATTTCATTGATGCTTTATTGTGTTCCATTTTTTAAATCTAATTTACTGATCTCAGCGCTGGGTTTGACTATTTCCTGTGGTCTTCTCCTCTTGAATGTGTTTCTTTTTGTTCTAGATCTTTAAGGTGTGTTTTCTAAGTTGTTCATATAAGCTTCTTCAATTTTTTAATTTTTTTTCATTTTTTTATGGTACATTTCCAGATTATTTTGAAATTAATTTTTATTGGATATTTTATTTACGTTTCAGATATTATCCACTTTCCCCATTTCCCTCCACCCAGAAACTCCCTATCCCATCCCCCATCTTCTTCCATGAGGATGTGCCCCCACCTAGCCACCTACTCCCACCTCCAAGCCCTTGAATTCCCCCACACTGGGCCATCCAGCCTTCACTGGTGTAAGGACCTCCTCTCCCATCTATGCCTGAAAAGGCCATCCTTCCCTATATATGCAGCTGAGGCCATTGATCCCTCCATATGTGCTCCCAGACTGGTGGTTTAGATCCTGGGAGTTCTGGTTGATTGGTATTGTTGATCTCACTGTGAGGCCACAAACACCTTCAGCATCTTCAGTCTTCTCTCTAACTTTTCCATTGGCAACCCCTTGATCAGTTCAAAGGTTAGCTGTGAGCATCTGTCTCTGTATATATCAGGCTCTGGTAGACCTCTAAGGAGACAGCTATATCAGGCTCCTGTCAGTATGCACTTCCTGGCATCCACATCAATATCTGCCTTTAGTGACTGCACATGAGATGCATACACAGGAGGAACAGTCTCCCTATGACCCTTCCTTCAGTTTCTGTCCCACGCTTTGTCTCCATATTTGCTCCCATGAGTATTTTGTTACTCCTTCTAAGAAGTACCGAAGAACCCACATTTTGGTCTTCCTTCTTCATGAGCTTCATGTGGTCTGTGAGTTGTATCTTCAATATTACAAGCTTTTGGGGAATATTCACTTATCACTGGGTGCATACCATGTGTGTTCTTTTCTGTCTGGGTTACCTCACTCAGGAAGATGTTTTCTAGTTCCATCCATTTGCCTAAGAATTTCTCACATTCATTGTTTTTAATAGCTAAGTAGTACTCCATTGCATAAATGTACCACATTTTCTGTATCTATTCCTCTTTTGAAGGATATCTGTGTTCTTTCCAGCTTCTGGCTATTATAAATAAGGTTGCTATGAACATAGTAGAGCATATGTCCTTGTTATATGTTGGAGCATCTTCTGGGTGTATGCCCAGAAGTGGTATAGCTGGGTCCTCAGGTAATGCTATGTCCAACTTTCTGAGGAATTGCCAGACTGATTTCCTGAGTGGTTGTACCAGTTTGCAATTCCACCAACAATGGAGTAGTGTTCCTTTTTCTCCACATTCTTGCCAGCATCTGCTATCACCTGAGTTTTTGATCTTAGCCATCCTGACTGGTGTGAGGTAGAATCTCAGAGTTGTTTTGATTTGCATTTCCCTGATGACTAAGGATATTGAACATTTCTTTAAGTGTTTCTCAAACATTTGAGTTTCCTCAGTTGAGAATTCTTTGTTTAGCTCTGTACCCCATTTTTAATGGGGTTATTTGATTTTCTGGGGTCTAATTTCTTGAGTTCTTTGTATATACTGGATATTAGCCCTCTATCAGATGTAGGATTGATAAGGATCTTTTCCCAATTTGCTGGTTGCTGTTTTGTCCTATTGACAATGTCCTTTGCTTTACAGAAGCTTTGCAATTTTATGAGGTCCCATTTGTCAACTCTTGATCTTAGAGCATAGGCCAAGGGTGTTCTGTTCAGGAACTTTCTCTCTGTGCCCAAATATTTGAAGATCTTCCACGCCTTCTCTTCTATTAATTTCAGTGTATCTGATTTTATGTGGAGGTTCTTTATACACTTGGACTTGAGCTTTGTACAAGGAGATAAGAATGGATCAATTTTCATTCTTCTACATGCTGACCTCCACTTGTACCAGCACCATTTGTTGCAAATGCTGTCTTTTTTTTTTTAACACTGGACAGTTTTAGCTCTTTTGTCAAAGATCAAGTGACCATAGGTGTGTGGGTCTTCTCTATTAAAGAAGACACTCAGGTCTGTGAATCATGATGAAGTGTGGCCACGTATCTGCATACATTCGAATCATGTGATTCTTTATGGAGGCATGAGAAAGATCCACTGGAGAGAACAGATTTTCCACGGGATATTGGGAGATACCGAATGTCACACATGAAAGCCTGACTTTTTAATGATTTTCTCACCCAATATAAAATCTTCCAAAATTATATCAAATAGCTAAAAGGAAAACATCCAACTATGCAACATATGCAGGATCTTTGTGGAAGCAGAGTTATTAGATTTATACATCACAGAAGAAGCAATTCTGGACATGTAGTAAGACAGCAAACTGAAACTCTTGTGTCCAGTCACAGAAAGAAGTCACAGACAGAAGAGAACACCAGCTGGATATGAAAGGCCATTGCTCATTATTCACCTACTAAATAATCTAAATAATTAATGTACAAGTTACAGTTACAGGAGCCAGTTATCAGATTTGCAAAATAATGCAAATGAAAACAGAGAATTTCTTCTGAAAGAGCAGCATCAGATTTCCATCTGTGCTGCTATAAGAAATTCCATGAAGTTGAGTAACATAGATTTAAAAAATATTTTATTTCATCTAACAATTTACACTTAATGACTGAAGGAAGTCTAATCAGGAACTCAAGGTAGAAATATGTAGGAAGAGACTGAAGTAGAAAGCAGAGAGAAATGGTGATTTATAGTTTGCCCTCAAGGGCTTCCTTTGCTTTCCTTCTTATATAACCCAGGAATACCTACCCAGATTTGGCAACAAACACATTAGGCAATTTCTCAGTTGTGTTTTCGTCTCCTCAATTCACTCCAATTTGTGTGAAGTTGACAGAAACCAAAAGCACAATCATATGCTAAAAGAAAAACATCAACATTCAAACTGTTTGAGAATATTTGTCCAATTTCATTATTTGCCAGGAAATGCATTTCATAACTGCAGTGAGTAATCCTATGTCCTGAGATATAGCAGTCTGAATAGACTGATGATTTCTGGATGGGAGGGACTGTTAAGGCTGAAGGGATAAACTTAGACTGTAGAGTTCTGACTTGAGCATAGTTTGAGAGAATTAGAGCATCTAATGCCCATCACTTCAAGATACATTATAACAGAAAATAAATACCAGGTAAGACTGCAAATCTCTGAAAACAAAGCAATGATGACGATGCGAACACATCGCCCACCCAGACTCGATTATTATCTTTAAATTTCTGCTTACAAACAGTGTATATCATAGATATAATATGAAAGAATTGAGGAAGTTTTAAAACATAGATATTAATGTAAATAATAAATATTTTTAATATTTTGAACCTGAGTTCCTATGTAAAGGATGGCTTCCTCTAAAGCATTGATTCTATCAAACCTCTGTCAATCCTATCCTGAGTAATCAGTGCTACAGAAATATTTTTTGTCAAGGAGTTAACATGATTAGCAGTGTGTATCTGTTGGACAAGGGAGGCAGCAGAAGCTGTAACTGACCCTAAGATAGCAATTAGGGTAGTAATGCCTAAGACAAGTTCAGCTATAAATCTCTTAGGTTGTGAAAGGGATTAACAGTGAATACCAAGGCAAACAAGGCAAAAGCATTGCATCAAGGCTGAGAGAAAGTAGTTGGTGACAAAACATAAGGTAGCTAGTATACAGTGAGAGAAGGCATTATGACACATGGTGAAATGACACACTAGGTCAAATAGCATTCGGGTAGGAAATGATACATATAGATTTATATTTAACAATTTTATATCCCTTGTATCCCTGGGTATAGAATTAAAAGTCCAATCAGATGCAATCAGGAACCATGTCTTCAGTATCTTCCTTTGCTGAGATCTCCGGCACTGGTGGAGAGTCTGCAGATGATGATGGCTGAAGCAGGCTTGAAGGAAGTGGCAGGTCTGGAAGTCTCTGTCCACAATCAGCTGCTCTGGCATCTATAGGGTCCTGTAAATACATAAACAAAGCTTCTCCCGGAAAAACATCCAGTCTTTTTTAATTATCCAGTTAGTATGTCTTTATTTTAGTAGAGGCTCGAAATGTTTAGAATGGACTTTTCAAAATAAAGTATGATATGGAGATGAATAATTATGATTTCATTTTGTACTTTAGTTGTCTATATTTTATAAGGTCTGATGAGCTCATTCCACAATAGTATGTCCCTGTGAACTACAGGGAATGTCAGTGGAATTGTCAGTGCCCTGAGGCTGCTGAATTACCTCCATTGTTTGAGGGCCCTGAGGTAGGTACCTCACACAATTTCCCTGGTTTGATCAGATTCCTGTATATTTATGGATTATAGTAGCACCAGATAAGGCAGTACCATTGTATGAAAGTTAGTTTGGCACTCTTTACAACAGTGGTACCCTTTCAGAAGAGGATGGCACTCCATTGGATTTCTGCTTTGGATGGGGCCAGGAGCATTAAACTTTATGGCATCTCCTGCCTTACTGGGACATTGTTTGCTGATATGTCCAGGCTTCTTACTTGAATAACTTTTATGAGCCAAGTCTGATTTATTAATTTTTTTCTGTCCTTGATTAGGAAGATTTTGGATAATGTTCTGGCTTTGTGAGATTGTTGTAAAGGGTACACCTTAAAAATATGAAGTAGCAACCTCCACACATGCTTTAAATAAATTTCCAGATTTTTAAATAGATTTTTACATAGAAGAGACTGACAAGCAAGTGCAGCATTCTCAAAGGCCAGTTGTTTTAAAAACAATATCTTTTGCTTCAGAGCTAAGAACTACTTTTTCTATAGGCTCTGTCAGCTGAGCAACAGATTCCTCAAAATGTTTTTCTGCTTTCTGTATTATATTAGCAAGCCTTTCAGTATTTGTATCTCTATTAAGCAAGTGTCTCCGTGCTTTCTAGGGATGCAGCTGAGTTATTTACTAGAGCTTCCTTCGTCATTTTTTGTTGACTCATTTCTTCAAACCATTCCCCTGTACCCATAAACATTTCATATGTTAACTCTTTCATTCCTCTCTTTTTTCAGACATCTTAGATAACTCTTTTTGAGGCAAATTCTTAAATATATCTATCCACTGTAAAAATTCATCTTTAGTTAGATAGGCTCTGGCAATTTTAAACCAATCATGAGGAGTCATAATCAACTTAAATGCCAAAGGTTCCCACAAGGGATCCTTATCCTCTTTGTTATTCTCCATCCTCACTGGGAAACAGCCTAACAACTTACCCTGTTGCCGAGCTTGAAGTACACCAGCAGCAGATCAGAGAGGCCCCTTTGGTTTCTTTGTACATTTCTCAGGGGGTCTTGTGGAATGACTTATCTTTAAATTCTGCATGGTAGGCCATTTATGTTTATGATAGTTTGTTCATTTCTTTTCTGAGTCAGATTCTTCCTCTGAGATTGATTTTTTCTCTTCACAGAAGTGGGGACCTGAACTCAGATCCCAAACATTCCGGTAAATGCCAGGCACAGAGACATGTGCCTACAGTTTCAGCACTCGGGAGAGAAGAGAATCACTAGGGCTTGCTGGCCAGTCAGTCTAGGCAGATTGTTTCAGAAACTGAAGAGGAGGAAGGGAAAATAAAAAAGGCCTTCAGCACTGACCTCTGCACCCACCACTCTCCAGCAGCCACCGCTGCAGGCAAGCGCATGCGCACATACAAATTGAGCATATAATGGAGAGTCTCACAACCTGGGGAAAGTAGCAGGGCAGAGGTTGATCGATAAGTGCTAAGGTAAAGTTATATAGAAGCAAGGAGTTCTTGCGAACTGTTTCCCAGCAGAGTGATTACAGATATGTACTAAGGGCATGTAAAGTGTGTACCATGTGTTTATAAAAGCTAAGAAGGAATTATAAATACTTTTACAATAAATAACTGATGAACGTTTAAAGAGATAAAAATGGGGGAAAGGTCCTGCAGAGCTCAGCAGCCAAGATGGGTGACTTCACCGAGAACCAGACCACAGAGTTCAAGGAGGCTTTCCAGCTGTTTGACCGAACAGGCGATGCAAGATCCTGTACAGTCATTGTGGGGATGTGATGCGGGCCCTGCCAGAACCCTAACAACGCCGAGGTACTGGCCGGCGAACCCCAAGCGTGATGAGATGAATGGGAAGGTGCTGGACTTCGGGCACTTCCTGCCTAGGTTGCAGACCATGTCCAAAGCAAGGACCAGGGAACCTATGAGGATTATGTTGAAGGTCTTCGTGTGTTTGACAAGGAAGGGAATGGCACCGTCATGGGTGCTGAAATCTGTCATGTCCTAGTCACACTGAGTGAGAAGATGACAGAGGAAGATGTAGAGATGCTAGTGGCAGGGCATGAGGACAGCAACGGATGCATCAAATATGAAGAGCTTGTCTGGATGTTGCTGAATGACTGAGGACATTTCTATATCCCGAGCCTAGATTTCTGTGTGGCCCCAGAGGCCCCATATCACAGCACCTTGCCCTTCTTGTTTCTTATGGAAGATGTTTGCCTTCACCAAATAAAATTTACTCTCCATGAAAAAAAAAGAGATAAAAATTCTTAACCTGACTTAAACATTATACATTGTACACATGTGTATCAAAGAGTTACATGATACTTCATTAACATATCATTTTTGTGTTTTTTTTTAAATGGAGTTTCATATTGGCTTTTGGTTTGCTGCATATTGCTTTTATTATGTTTAGGTATAGGCCTTGTATTCCTGATGTCTCCAAAACTTTTAATGTGAACAGGTGTTGTATTTTTTCAAATGCTTTTTTCAGTATCTATGTGATGACCATGTGATTTTTTCCCTTTGAGATTGTTTATATAGTGGATTATGTTAATGTATTTTCATATTGAACCAACCTTGCAAGTCTGGGATGAAGCCTACTTGATCGTAGTGAATGAAGGTTTTAATGTGTTCTTGGATTTGGTTTGTGAGAATTTTATTTAGTAAGTTTGCGTCAATATTCATAAAGAATATTGTCTGAAGTTCTCTTTCTTTTGTTGGGTCCTCATATGGTTTAGGTATCAGAGTAATTTGTGTCTTCATAGAATGAATTAGATAATTTTTCTGCTGTTTCTAGTTTATGGAATATTTTGAGGAGTATTAGTATTATCTCTTCATTGAAGAGTCTGGTAGAATTCTGCACTAAAACCACCTGGCTTTTATTTTGGTTGATAGGTTTCTAATGATTACTTCTATTTCCTTAGGAGGCATGAAACTTTAGGTTGTTTACTTGATCAGGATCTTACATTCATAGGTCTTACCTGTCTACAAAAACATTCATTTTACCTAGATTTTACAGTTTTCAGGACTATAGGCCTTTGTAGTAAGATCTGATGGTTGTTTCTAATTTCCTCAGTTTCCCTTGTTATATTTACTTATTTATTTCTGATTTCATTAATTTGGACACTGTCTCTGTGACCTTTATGTAGTTTCAATAAGGGTGTTTCTATCTTGTTGATTTTCCATGAACTGCCTTTTGGTTTGGGTGACTCTTTTTATTGCCCTCCTTGATTCTATTTGGTTGATTTTATTCCCAAGTTTGGCTATTTCCTGCCATCTACTCCTCTTGGGTGTGTTTGCTTCTTTTTGTTCTAGTGCTTTAAGGTGTGCTGTAAGGTAGGTGGTATAGGATCTCTTCAATTTATAAAGGCAGTGAGTGCTTTCATTGTGTCTCACAAGTTTGTGTATGCTGTGCCCTCATGTTCATTGAATTATAGACAGTCTTAAATTTCTCTTTATTTTTTCCCTTACCAAGTTATTATTGAGTAGACAGTTGTTCAGTTTCCATGAGTATGTGGGCTCTGCTTTTCTTCTTCTTGTTCTTACTGAAATGCAGCCTTTTTCCATGGCGATTTGATAGAATGCATAGGAGTATTTCAGTCTTCTTGTATCTATTAAGGCTTATTTTGTGTCTGCTTATATGATCAATTTTGGAGAAGGTTCAATGAGGTGATGAGAAAGTTAGATTCTTTTGTTTTGGGGTGTAATGTTCTGTAGATATCTGTTAAATCCATTTGATTCATAACTTCTGAGAGTTTTATTGTATCTCTGTTTAGTTTCTGTTTCAATGACCTGTACATTGGTAAGAGGGGTGTTGGAATCTTCTACTATTACTGTGCAAGGCTCAGTGTATATTTTGAGATTTAGTTAACTTTCTTCTATGAATATGGTTGCTGTTGCATTGGGGCATAGATGTTCAGAATTTAGACTTCACCTTCATGGATTTTTTTCCTCTTATGAGTATGAAGTGTTCTTCTCCCTCTCTTTTTGATAACTTTTGGTTGAAAGTCTATTTTATTGGATATTGGAATGGCTTCTCTATCTGGTTTCTTGGGACCATTTGCTTGAAAAAAGTTTTCCAGCATTTTACTCTGAGGTAGTGTCTATCTTTGTCACTGGGGTAGGTTTCTTGTGTGCAGCAGAATGCTGGATCCTGTTTACATATCCAGTTTGTTAGCCTATGTCTTTTTACTGTGGAATTGAATCAATTAATGCTGAGAGTTATTAAAGACCAATGATTATTAGTTCCTGTTATTTTTGTTGTTGGAGGTTGTAGTGTGTGTGTTTCTCTTACTGTGAATTTGTTGTGAATTGATTAATTCTGTGTCTTTTTGTGGTGTAATTGCCCTTCATGTGTTGGAGTTTTTGTCCTCTGTAGCCTTGGATTAGTAGAAAGAGCTAGTTCAAGTTGGGTTTGTCGTGAAATATCTGGGTTTCTCCATTTATGGTGATTGAGAGTTTTTCTGAATATAGAAGCCTGGGCAGGCATTTGTGTTTTCTTAGGGTCTGTGTGATGTCACACCCAGATCTTGTGTCTTTTAGAGTCTCTGTTGAAAATCTGGTGTTATTTTGATAGGTCTGCTTTTATGTGTTACTTGGCCTTTTTACCTCCTGGATTTTAATATTTTCTCTTTTCTGTGAATTTTGTGTTTTAATTACAATGGTATGGGAAGATTTTTCTTTTCTTGTCCAATCTATTAAGTGTTCTGTAGGCTTCTTGTTCATTTATGCCCATTTCTTTCTTTAGACTACGGAGCTTCTTTTCTATGATTTTGTTGAAAATGTTTCATGACATTTGAACTTGGAATCATCACCTTCTTCTATTCCTATTTTTTTTTTTTTTTTGGTTTTTCGAGACAGGGTTTTCTCTGTGTAGTCCTAGCTGGCCTGGAACTCACTCTGTAGACCAGGCTGGCCTCAAACTCAGAAATCTACCTGCCTCTGCCTCCCAAGTGCTGGAATTAAAGGCGTGTGCCACCACTGTCTGGCTATTCTTATTATTCTTAGGTAAATCTTTTTGTTGTGACTAAAATTTTCTGTTTGTTTTGTGTCAGGAGCTCTTTACCCTACATTTCCTTTGAGCAATGTGTGAATATCTTCAATGATATCTTCTACACCTGTAAGAAGATTTTGTGTCTCTTTGTTTGTTTGTTTGTTGATGCATACAGTGTGGCTCCTGATCTGTTTCGTAGGTTTTTCATCTCCAGGGTTGCCCCCATTTGTGATTTTATTACTGTGTCTCTTTCTGTATTTTGAATTTGTACAGTTTTATTTAATTCCTTCATCAACGTGTGTTTTCCTGTATTTCTTTAAGGGATTCATTAGTTTCCTATTTAAGAGCTTCTATTTGTTTGCCTGTGTTTTCTTTAAGGGAGTTATTTATATCCTCTTACTGCCCTCTATTTCTTCATGGAATCGGATTTTATGTCAGAATCTTGCTTTTTCAGTGGTGTTAGGATATCAAGTGCTTTCTGTGGTGGCTGGACTGTGTTCTTAAGGTGCCAAATTACAATGGCTGCTGTTGCTTATGTTCTTGCACCTACATCTTCCAATCTGGTTATCTCTGGAGTTAACTGTCCTGGGTGTCTGTGTAGCAGACCTCTTGGACTCACGCAGTGCTCTCTCTTGTTAAGAAGTGCATGCGTTTGCCTTAGTTAGAACAGTCCTTCTGTGTCCCTTTTAGGGCAGACATCCCTTGTCCTTGGTTTGGACTTGCCTCATGGGATCCAAGCTGACGTTGGGATCTGATAGCACAGTCTCCTGTGAGTGGAGACTGGGGTGCAGACAGGAAGGACAATGGGGCTCAGGTACAAAGGGATAAATCCCACTTCTGTAGGCTTTGTGGGGGCTTGAGTTATTGTAGGTATTGGGACAGGATTCACACTCGTGTCCCTGGTTATTGCGGACCTCCTTGTGAGACAGGCACATTATGGGGTATGTGGGGGAAGGCAGGTGGAGGTGGAGGTGCAGACTCCGAGGATGATGGAACTCAGGTAGAGCAGGATAGATCCCACTACTGCTGGGCTCTGTGGAAGACCCATCTGGCATGGATATTGGGGTGAGGGTCTCACCTGTATCTCACAGTACGGCAGACCGTCTGGGAAACAGGCAGTCTTTGGGATCCAGGGGTTGGTGAGCCTCTCTACCCTAGGTGGTGATAGAAGTTGGAAGTATTTATAAACATAGAAGATATTTTCAGTTTCCACTCATTTTCTACTAATTTATCTCTACATTCTGATACCTATATTGATCTATATTTTATGAGAATGTAATATCAAGTCAATGATTAGATATTAAATTCTTTTTTCCTGAAATTTATATATACATTTATGGGTGAAATTGAAGACGCTTCTGTTAAGTGAGGTGACTGTTGTATTGGGTGTTTAATTCAGCACCAGTATTGCATGACAGTTGTTGAAATAACAAGTGGTTTATTTTTAAAAACCACCACTTTAAAATTGTAGGTTCAGATATTAACAGTAGACATCATAAGGGCACTGACAAGAAAAGTAGCAGAAACCAAAGCAAACATGTCCTGAAGAGTGTGTTTGAGGAAGTTGGAGCAGTTTAGTTTAGATGGGTCAGTGTTCCTGATTGCTTGGAATACCTCCTGGCTGGTTCCTTTTCTAAGCTACAGTGAACAGTTTAACAACGAGCCTGGATGTCTGAGTATCCCTGCATCTTATTGATGGATCAGACAGCAGTCCCACTTTCCTTGTTTTGAGAAACTTTCATGCTGGCAGCCAGGATGGCTAACGCAGTTTCACTTCCTACTCTCAGTGTGTAAGCATCTATGATTCTCCCTGTCCTGCCCATCATTTGTTGTCCTTGGTTTTCTTGTTACCAGTCATGTTGGAGGGGACAAAGGTCATATAATACACTTTTAATCCCATTTCCAGGATGAAGAGGATGCTGACCACTGGCTGAAGTATCTACCTTTGCAAGTCTTCTTTTGAGGACCATCTATTTAGTTTTCTACCCCATGTATTGATTAGATGACAGATTTTTTTTTTTGTGTGTAGTTTTATGTGGGGCAGTGGAGCCTGCCACCAGACAGAAGACATGGCAAGGTTAAAGTAGGTTTAAGAAACCCCAGGAATCCTCATAATTGAGAACAATAGGCATTAGTTTCAATTCAGGCCAAGGCCTATTTATCTCAGAACAAGTGAACGTGACACTCTATTAGGAGGACCATATCACATAGCGACAACACCTGTGGCCCACCCCCATGCAAATAAAGCATCCTAACTTCTCAGATTGACCTAACAGGAAGCAAACTTCCCTAGATCCCACCTCACCCCATATAGTTTATAGGTTCCCTGTTCACAAGGAAAAAATGCATGAGTTATTTCAGCAAGAAACATCTGAGAGCATCCGAGTTATTGAGCTGCAATACTCGAGACATTTCTCTCTTAGGAAGCTTTCCTTGCTGGATCTTGGCCCTGTGCAGCAGTCTGGGTTAGAGGTTTCCCTGCAGCTTGCCAGTGATAAGGCCATGGCTATTACTTGCACACCATATCCTGCCACTCACTTGGTGGCTTTGGTTCTAGTCCTGGGGATACAGTACAGTGTGTAAAATACTCTTTGGACAAGCACTGTTGAGTCAGAGTCCAAACTCCTGAGGCCATGTCAGCTTTGATCTACTGTTCTTTGTGGTGGGGCCCATGTGTGGACTCTTGAGCAGTTCTCAGGTCAATCTTAAGTTCCTCTCAGGGTGTGAACAATAGGATGGAGTCTTAGGGTGACTTTGAGGTCCTTACTTAGCTCCTTGCTCTTCAACACCACAGAGGAATTGACTGACCAGGAAATAGCCAGCAGGAAGGGCTGAGTGTAAAGCTGACTTAGATGACTCCCAGAGTATCATCCTTGATAAGGTTGCTGGACTGACAGGTTTAATTTGGCTTCTAAGGGCAGGAAATCCAACAATAAACTGTATCCCTGATGCCCTATAGGAATGGTCAGAAGACCAGGCCTAGGGATCTGATGTTTTCCTGTTCCTAGTCCAGGTCATAGGTAGCAGGAGAATAGATTCTCATATGCCCTGTCTATAACATGAACAAAGCCGAAGAGATGTTGGCAGCCAAGAGTAGTGCTTCATACTGCTTGTGACTTGCAAGAGAGAGAAGCAGTTGAAACCAAAGGTACAGATTGAGGGCTCAGGCAGGCCCTGCCATGGTTCTGCTCTAGTCAGAGCAAGGAAGCCCGTCTGTCCAGCTGTGTGGCTACATAGCTCATGCTACCTGGCACATGACCTCAGTGTGTGTCCTATACTTCTGCCAGCTTGCCAGCCCTCCTGTATACTCAACCAATCTTGGACCTTCCAGTGAATCCCACCATGCCAGCAGTGTGACAGTGCCTGTATTGGCAACCTACCTTGTCTTTGTTCTGTCATAGTGCGAGATGTCAGGTACAGTATATTTATAAGGTGAGCATTGACCTCTCGGTCCCTGGTGACATTACTGAACTGAATGCTTCATACAGAAATAGATGTGCTCTTCCAGCCTGGTGGCTGACACCTAGGCTGCATTTGGGCCATGGATCTCAATCTCACACAATTCCTCTTATTTTACTCTTGCTTTCATCCTAGATGTAGTGGATAGAGTGATCTCAGTATCTCCTGGAACCACCCACTACACCACTCTAGGGCCACTGTACTGCTCTGCTTCCCTGCACTGTTATTCTGTAAATGGTGACCTCATTTTGAGGTTGACAGAGAGCATGCCAATCACAGCACTATGGGTCACAGAGGAAATGTTGTGTCTATGTGGGCCTCCCGTGGGTCATTTTCTTTAGTGACGTCTCACAGTTTCTAAAGTTTGAATCTCTTAGTGATTCTTTGTAGGTTTGTGTTGCTGAGTCCTGGACCTATAAACAAATCTGTAAAATTCTTATATCAGACACCTTGTCTTTGGATTCATTCCAGAGTGGTGTTTGTACTGTTTTGAGCTGTGGGATTGTCAATTTCATAGGGACAAAATTTGGAAATATCAGGCTCTGAGCCTTGTAACCAAACAAGTTTGAAAAGGGTCAATAACCACAAAGTAAATAACTGCAGTATTTTAAAATTATTTTATTGGATATTTTGTTTATTTACAATACAGATTT
>NW_021605042.1:1269-2720 GCF_004785775.1 Grammomys surdaster | reverse complement strand
TTTAATCCTCTACCTCTTCTGCTACTGGGACCTTTAAATTTTTGAGGTTTAAAGTATTTTTATATTATTAATTCTTAACACTGTTCACAACTGAAGTGATCTATTGGTTTAAACAATTGTTTTTTGTTTGCTTATGTTTTGTTTGTTTAAACAAGTTTTAAGCCTACAATGTAAATTGGCTCCTGAAGTTTGCAGAATGCCACAGTTGGCAACTCCAGGCACTAAGAGCATCAGAAAGGATTACCTCAACCTTATTATGTCCTGAAATGTTTTTATTCTTTAAATGTGTTTGTGACTAGCAGAACTCCTCATCTATTTGCCCAAAGTATCAGTAAATCTGTCTGAGATTTCCATTCACAGCAAATTGAGTGGACGAAGGCTGGGACTTCTCAGAGCTGTCTGCTTGACCTGGACCTGTGCTGCTTCTTAGGCAGAGTGTATACACATCAATGTCTCACCTGGTATGGACAGCAGAGTCAGATTCTTCTGTATCCCAGACAACTGGCTACATGACCAAAGATGACCTTGAACTCTTGATTCTCCTACATCTGAGACCCTCCAATTGTTGGGATTACAGTCATGTATAACCGCTGGACAATTTCATGCTTTCTTAACTCGGAGATGAAGTGAATAAGTGTCAGCTACGCCAGCAGAGCTAACTGAGTTCCTTGGATAGGCGGAGGGCTGAGGGCAAGAGAAAGAAAGACAAAGAGTCATCTGGTAAAGAACCAAAGGCTATATTTTCAACTGTGTAGATCCCTTTTATACTCCCCACAAAACAGGAACACAAACAGGAACAGGAATAAAAACAAGAACAAGGATCAAAACAGGAACAAGGAGACACACTTGGCAGCTTATCACCTAAGTTTGGATTTCTCCTTGAGCAGTCTTCTCAGGGAAATGCATAGAGATGGAGGATCGGGCATAACAGCACAGGTGCAGAGGATGTTGACTCACAAATAAGAGTAGAAGTAATATTTTCCCATCTCTTATTTTCCAACAGAAAATGTGATTTAAAAGTAAATGATACTTCAGGTGGCCACTATTTCATGAACAACCATCTAACTTTGTATTTTACAAGTATATTTCATTCCTCTCAAGACTATTTGGCTTATCTTTCTTAACAGAATGAAGGACAGTTAACATTGCATTGAGTGCATGCTTTTCCAAACGTTTTCAAGTGCAAGGCCTGGTGCATTTCTTGCCATTCATGTCATCATCTGCCAATATTATCAGGGCACATAGCAGCTCTGGGGAGGGGAAAACTAGCATGCTCTGCTGGCTTATGAGAGCCACTTGCTTTATGTTAGTCACGTAGAACTCTTTGGGAGATGGAAGGACTGTTAAAACTTTCGGTTACTGTCTCTCTTAGTACATTGACCCTGAATGTATATGTCAAGTTTTGGTTCAGAGGTACTACAATAGACACATTGTCTAGTTCCAAGCCTAGG
>NW_021605042.1:0-1259 GCF_004785775.1 Grammomys surdaster | reverse complement strand
TAAACCTGTTTGTCAGTTTAAGTAGTTTGAAACACACTTGAACTATTCCCCATGAGTCTGTGAGGGAATTTCCAGAAGAAACTGGAACATGGCTCAGGAAGGATGGTACCCACCCCATAGGCAGCATCCATGGATGGAGCTGATACAGAAAGAGCGGAGAAGCTTGCACAGGAGTCTAAGTTCTGTTCACCTGCACTGGGGTCTGGGTCTGCTGCTCCATCGTGCACAGACACCTGACTTGAGTATGTAGCATTGTCTCAGACTTCTGATCCCATTCCCAACTTTCAGGCTTCAATAAAACTGGGTACTGCATATCCAGCCTGTCTTTCTAAGGTTTCCTGCACCTTGAACTGAGTTGCTGTGATTTAGCCTAGATCTCAAGCCTAGAGTTGCCCACTAAAGGACTCCTCACCCTTCTCAAGTATAGGTCAGTCTCATCAAGACTACATTTTGGGAGGTGTGTGGGGTGTGGGGGCGGAGGAACTTAAACAATAGAACACAGGGACGGGCTCAGCTCACAGGTGCTAGGATCCCCTGCTGTGAAATGAGACAGGATGTTTGCTCTGAGGCAGGGAGCCAGACTTTAAAAGCCGAAGTTGCCTGCTTCTTACAAGCAGGTAATCAAAAGATGGGATTCTAAGGTTTGGTTTAATTGTTCTTAAAGATAGAAGGGAATACAGATTTTGCCTAAGCCATGTTTGGAATTCTTCCTGTGGTTTGGAACTATTAGAAAGAGCTGCTCACTGGCGCTGGGAGTCCTTGCTGTGCAGAGATAGGCTGCTCGGAGGAAGGCAGAGGCAGACAGTAAAAGGCTGCAGACCTTCGAAAAGTAGGGAAAGGACAGAGATAAGGAAATTTGATTTAATTGTTTTTAGGGACAGAAGGGACTGTAATGATAATTATTTAAGTATGCAGAGATATTAAGCTCCACAGAAGAGAGATTGAGTGAAAAAAGACTTTAGAGAAGACTTGAAAAGGTCTTGCCAGGATATACTCAAATTCTTTACAAAGTGGGCTCGGTGGGAATTCTGGGATTGATTCCTGGCATGACAGATTAGAGACCTAAAAATAGATTTATACAGTAAGCAGAAGGGAATTTAGTTATAGATATTAAAATACTGAGGCATTCAATTTTTAAAAAATGGATCAAAGACAGGGGAGAGAGTGCCTAGCCTATTCTCAGACAGTGGAAATTTAAGCCTTGAGAATTATATAAAAAGAGAGCCTGGAAACAGGTTCATACATTAAGCAGACATAGA
>NW_021605041.1:0-11489 GCF_004785775.1 Grammomys surdaster | reverse complement strand
TTATGTCACTTCAATCACCCACCATCACCCACCCATCGATCCGTATATCATTCACAAAAGTGACATTATGAATTCCAAAGAAACTGCCTGGAACTTTCAGTTTGCTTTTCCTTAGTGGTAGGTGGTCTGATTCTGTGGTGCTCTGTTGGCTCCTGAGGAAATGCAGGTAGACAGTGGATATCTGTAGTACCTTTGTCTTCCTGGATGGTGGTCTTTGTTAGGCTTGGGCTATTATTGGAACCCATTGTAAATGGAGGTGCAATATGTTTTGTACTGCTATACCTGTAAGGCCATTTTGACCTAAAAAGATACAAGAGACATGTGTTTGTCATGTTATTAGGGAACAGAACTGCTATAAAAATTTTTTTTTTAAGATTTATTTACTTATTATATATGAATATGCTGTAGCTGTTTTTAGACACACCAGAAGAGGGAGGGCATCAGATCTCATTACAGATGGTTGTGAGCCACCATGTGGTTGCTGGGATTTGAACTCAGGACCTCTGGAAGTACAGTCAGTGCTCTTAACCACTGAGCCATCTCTCCAGCCCTCCCCCTTTTTTTTGGTTTTTTGAGACAGGGTTTCTCTGTGTAGCTCTGGCTGTCCTGGAACTCACTCTGTAGACCAGGCTGGCCTCGAACTCAGAAATCTGCCTGCTTCTGCCTCCCAAGTGTTGGGATTAAAGGCGTGTGCTACCACTGCCCCGCTATAAAAAATTCTTGTGTTGTTACTTGTAGAGAGCCGTGGAAAGCAGAGACATCTCTGGCAATCCGATGCTCTCACAAGTTCTGTAATTTACTGCCTTTGTGTAAGGGGAAAGCGCGCGAAGTCACAAGCCCTTCCCGGGGCATATAGGATTTTATGGGCAATTAACCAACCAGATATGTACACATCACTCCAGGGGGTATTTAACCAGGACCTTCTTGGGGCTCGGGGCCTTTTCTCCCAGCCGGTTTCCACCAGCCGGCCTTTTCCCAGCGGGTCTTTTCTCTATAACATCGTAATAAAGATCTGTGAGGAACTTTGGTGTCTGTGTGATCTCGCAGGCGAGTGCACGCCACCGACATAAGTGGGGCCGAAATCCTGGGAAATTCGAAGGTACCCTGCGGAGAAGAGGTCCTCCCATCGGGAGTTAAACGTCAGAAAGACGGACTGCAGTGGAAGACAGAATCAGCGAGATATGTTTAATCCTGAATCTTTTCATATTTCCACTAAATCACAAGCTGCAGTGGAAGCGTTTGCTATCCTAGTGCCGGCTTTAATTTTATTTCTATTGCTGTTATATTGCTTTCACCGGTATGCCTGTTAAAATCTTGCCGCTTGAGCCGGCCCTGCCCCCCCCCTTCTAGCAGAAAGTTGGTCCTGTCCCCTTCCAGCAGTTTTTTCAATCCGGTGCGATTTCTCCAAGGCAAGAAAAACTTGGTTCCGCCTCTTCTTTAGCTGCTCTGAGCCGGCGGGCTTCAGCGAGCAAGCAGAGCCTTAATCCCGCCCCCTGCCAGGCGCTGCTTCAGGCAGCGGTTTTTACGAACAGGCAGAGGCTCCACATAATTAATTAGCCGTGAGTGAGCTACAGAGCTTTTCCCGGAGAGTCAGATTCCCCCCAAAGATAACAGAACAGCATGGGGTCCTCACAGTCAGTGGTGATGGGGCTTCAGACTCTCTTGGGACAGCACAAACTAAAAGTTTCTGCTCATACATTGGAAAACTTTGTCAAAGAAATAGACACAGTTGCTCCTTGGTACGCTCGCACAGGAACGCTGATGCTCGCCTCCTGGGACAGGCTGGAACAGGATCTAATTCAAGAACAGCAAAATGGGAAGTTGAGGCCAGGCACACGCCCATTGTGGAAATTGATACGGTTGTGCTTACAGGATCAAAAATGTAGCTCAGCTATTGTGGCGAGTCAGGAGATACTGAAAGAGATTCAGGATAAAAACTTACCAGTAACTGGATCTGGGAGAGCGCTCACAAGCTCAATTGGAAGCTTGGGTAGACTGTCTACAGAAATTCCCCAGATGTTAGATTTGAGGGAGGGAAGTAGAGGCCGAGAGAGTCTCTGGGAGAGTTCTTTTACGAAGAAAAAGCCTCTATATCCAGTAGAGGAATTGCAAAATCTGGAATTATATGAATATGAATCGGGGAGGTCTGGCTCTTCCAAGCGAGAACCAGAGAGAGATGGAAAAATAGTCCGTTATGAGGCAGAAGGAGATGAAGAAGTAGTCCTCTTTGAGGTGGAAGGATTCCATTCACGTGGGCAGCTGCAGCCGCAGAGTAGAGAACAAAGGGAGGCAGGGATTAGAAAGCGTGCACTTACAGCTCCCCCGCCCGCCTGGAATTCCCGGGCAGCACTCCCTGCTGCAATTTTGAGCGCACCGCCGCCCTATGCAGACAAGCGCGGTGCAACTACCTTCCTTTCAGAGGAAGATAAAAAGAAAATGTTTCAAGCTTTTCCAGTGTTTGAAGCTCCAGAAGGAGGTCGTATTCACGCACCAGTAGAATATACTGCAATTAAAGAACTTGCTGAATCAGTTCAGAAGTATGGGGTCGATGCAAATTTTACAATTATGCAATTAGAGAGACTAGCCACTATGGCAATGACCCCAAGCGATTGGCAGAATACAGTGAAAGCTGCCCTCCCTAACATGGGAAAATATATGGAGTGGAAGGCCCTGTGGCATGACTCCTGTCAGACTCAGGCAAAAGCCAATGCTAACACAGAAGGCAATCAGAGACAATGGACATTTGATCTGCTAACAGGACAGGGGCAATATGTTAATGATCAGACAAATTACGACTGGGGAGCTTATGCCCAGATCTCTGCTGCCGCTATTAAGGCATGGAAAGCCCTTCCAAAAAAGGGAGAAGTAGGTGGACACCTAACAAAGATATTACAAAACTCCCAGGAGTCATTCTCAGAGTTTGTTGCTAGGATGACAGAAGCTGCAGGCAGGATTTTTGGAGACCCAGAGAAAGTCAAACCACTAATAGAACAGTTAGTATATGAAAATGCTTCACCAGAATGCTAGGCAGTAATTACCCCTAGAAGAAACAAAGGGTTAACGGATTGGATTAAAGTTTGCAGGGGAATTGGAGGCCCGCTGACTAACGCTGGTCTCGATGCAGCTATCTTACAGAGCCAAAGCAGCTCAAATCCTGACAGCCATAAAATATGTTATAACTGTGGCAAATTGGGTCATTTTAAACGAGAGTGCCGTGCTGCCACGCAGAAAAGACGGGGACTTTGCAATAAATGCAAGAGAGGTTATCACCGGGCTAATGAGTGTCGCTCAGTCAAAGATATTCATGGAAGGCTTATTCAACATGATCCCCCACTATTAGAAAGAGAAGAAAACAATAAAAAAAAAAACGGAATTCTGGGCCCAAAATCCCAGGGCCCCAAAAAATATGGGATACAAGCCTGCAGCTGGGAGACACCTCTAACTGCAGAACGACAAAGGGATCTGCAGGGTTAGACCTCCGCGCCAAATCCCAATACTTACTAATGCCACATGAGGGCGCACAGCTTGTTGCAGTTAACTTCAAAGGTCCACTGCCTGAGAATAGTGTTGGCCTTATTCTAGGCCGCTCTTCTCTAACATTGAAAGGACTTGTGGTTCATCCTGGTGTAGTAGACCAAGATTATACAGGAGAACTTCAGGTTCTCTGTTCTTGTCCACAAGGCATATTTTCTATTTCCCCTGGAGATAGAATTGCTCAATTGGTTATTCTTCCAAGTTTACATAATTACTTCCCATCCACTGTGGTACCCAGAGATACCAATGGACTCGGTTCTTCAGGAACTGATTTTGCTCACCTGGTAGTTGATCTTAAAACTAGACCTACTTTACAATTAACAATAGAAGGGAAGAATTTTACAGGAATTCTAGATACAGGAGCTGATAAAAGTATTATTTCCTCTAATTGGTGGCCTAAGGCATGGCCAGTTACACAGTCCTCCCACTCCTTACAGGGATTGGGGTATGAGGCCAGTCCTGCAATCAGTTCACGTTCCTTAAATTGGCAAACACCAGAGGGTCAGACAGGAAGTTTTACACCCTATGTGGTTCCTCTTCCTGTTAACCTCTGGGGAAGAGACATTTTACAAGACTTAGGACTGACACTAACTAATGAGTATTCACAACAAGCCATGGAAATTATGAGAAAGATGGGATATAAGGAAGGAAAAGGCCTTGGCAGAAGAGAACAAGGAAGATTAAGCCCAATATCACAAGAAAGTAATACAGGAAGACAAGGTCTGGGTTTTCACTAGTTGCCATTGAGGGTTCATTGCCCATACCCTGGCTTACAGAGGAGGCCGTATGGGTACCTCAGTGGCAATTATCCTCTGAGAAATTAGAGGCTGCTACTAAATTAATTGAAGAACAAGTTAAAAATGGTCATTTAGAACCTTCTACTTCTCCTTGGAATACACCTATTTTTGTTATAAAAAAGAAATCAGGAAAATGGAGACTTCTCCATGATTTAAGAGCAATTAATACACAGATGCAATTGTTTGGCTCAGTCCAAAGAGGTTTACCCTTGCTTTCTGCCTTACCCAGACAATGGAGGATAATAATTATAGATATTAAGGACTGCTTCTTCTCCATTCCCCTACACCCACAAGACAGACAAAGATTTGCGTTTACATTACCTGCTATTGATCACCTTGAACCTGATAAGAGATATCAGTGGAAGGTTTTGCCTCAAGGCATGGCCAATAGTCCTACTATGTGCCAGCTATATGTACAGATGGCCCTTGAACCCGTTAAAAAACAATTTCCTACCCTACTTTGGATTCATTTTATGGATGATATTTTAATATGCCACAAGGAGTTGGCCATTTTACAGAGATCATATCCCTTATTAATTGCTGCATTAGAACAACGAGGTCTACATATTGCCACAGAGAAGGTTCAACTTTCAGAAGTTGGTTCCTTTTTAGGGACAGTTATTTATCGTGAGAAAATAGTTCCTCAAAAACTAGAAATTCGCAGAGATCATTTGCACACCTTAAATGATTTTCAAAAATTATTAGGTGATATAAATTGGTTAAGACCATTCTTGAAAATTCCTTCTGCTGAATTGAAACCTTTGTTTGATATCTTAGAAGGAGATTCTCATATTTCCTCACCAAGGGCACTAACACCGGCTGCAAACCGTGCCCTGCGATTGGTGGAGAATGCCCTACAAGAAGCTCAGCTAAAACGTATTGATGAGACCAAAACCTTTAATTTGTGTGTCTTTAAGACCAGACGTTTACCAACTGCTGTGTTATGGCAGGATGGGCCCTTATTATGGATCCATCCCAATGCATCTCCTGCAAAAATTATTGAATGGTACCCAGATGCAGTCGCTCAGCTTGCCCTTCGAGGATTAAAAGCAGCTGTCACTCATTATGGAAGAGAGCCTAAAGTTTTAATAGTGCCTTATACTGCACATCAGGTTCAAATATTAACTGCTACCTCTGATGTTTGGGCAGTGTTAGTTACTTCCTTTAATGGCCAAATAGACAATCACTATCCTAAACATCGTATTTTACAATTTGCCTTAACTCAAGCCAATGTATTTCCACATATCATATCTCAAGAACCACTCCCAGATGGGGTAGTGGTACATACAGATGGGTCAAAAACAGGAATAGGTGCCTATGTAGTTGATAATAAAGTCACTGCCAAACAATACCATGAAACTTCACCTCAAATTGTGGAATGCTTGGTGGTACTGGAAGTCTTAGAAACCTTTCCAGGCCCCTTAAATATTGTATCTGATTCTCTTTATGTGGTAAATGCAGTTAAGGTCTTGGAAGTTGCTGGACTAATTAAAACATCTAGCAAGCTTGCAGAAGTTTTTCAAAAGATTCAATCTATCCTGGTTAATAGGAGGCATCCTGTGTTTATTACACATATTAGGGCTCACTCAGGTCTACCAGGTCCAATGTCTCATGGAAATGATCTGGCAGATCGAGCCACAAAGTTGATTACTATTGCCTTATCCTCAAAATTAGACTCAGCCAAAGATTTTCACAAAAAATTTCATGTGACAGCAGAGACATTACGTCGTCGGTTTGATATATCTAGAAAGGAAGATAGAAACCCCTCCCTAGAAACCCCGCAACCAATCCCCACCTCTTCATTTTTTTTTTTTTTTGGTTTTTCAAGACAGGGTTTCTCTGTATAGCCCGGGCTATCCTGGAACTCACTCTGTAGACCAGGCTGGCCTCGAACTCAGAAATCTGCCTGCCTCTGCCTCCCAAGTGCTGGGATTAAGGGCGTGCACCACCACCGCCCCGGGCCTCCTCTTTGCTTTTATACCATTTGAATTACATGCAAGTATTAAGGTCAGTTCTAGGTTGAGGAACTAGCAATACAATAGATGCAAATAGTCAAGGAACAAGCAAGACAATAAACACAATTAGTCAAAGATCAAGCATTTACAATACTTCAGCAGAGAGAGTACCACTAATCCACACTCCTCTAATCTCAAGAATCATAGCCTGAGGCCCAAGGGTTCCAAGTTGAAGGAAAGCCTGT
This sequence comes from Grammomys surdaster, assembly GCF_004785775.1. NCBI lineage: Eukaryota > Metazoa > Chordata > Mammalia > Rodentia > Muridae > Grammomys > Grammomys surdaster. The sequence goes on along the minus strand of NW_021605041.1, from coordinate 4,958 downwards.
GGTACATAGGAAGCTGTAGCCTGAGCTACAAAGTAAGACTGCTTCTACCCTCTACTTGGAATCTAGAATAAAAGTTTATGAGTTTATAAGACATATCATTACAAATTACTGAACATTATTGTCTATTGTTAACTGTTGTAATTTCTCCTCTTTCTCTAATTTTACTACTGTGTCCTTTTCTTTGGTTATTTTGCTAACAGGTCATTGATCTGGCTTATCTCTTCAAACAAAAAAGAAAGAGGGAAAAGCATTAAGACAAAGGGGACTCAAAGTGTAGACTAAATGTCATGTCAGCATCACCTACCCATGTCTATCATGGATATGATGCAATCAATTCCCAGGCAAAATAAAGACATTTTGTAATATCTATATTTCCTCATAATTGGGAGAATTAAGCTCAACTCCACAATATCAGCTGTATTTTCCCAGTCCTTGTACTTAAAAGCTATGAGTGAAAATACCATCTCATTTTATCAAAGTCGTTATTCTAAAAAGTGAATGAGAATCTACTGCATTCTTAGTGACCTTTTCTACTGATGCTAGTGAGGAGTGGAAGGGAATAATAGCAGGCAGGGAACTCTTGACACAGAAGCACTTATTGGTAGAGTTTCTGGAGTGTGTCTTCCACTTCCTGCACAGGCTCAATGATAAAAGCTCCCAAGGTGATTACTTCATTTCTCCACTGTGTGGTACTGGCTTCTGGAAGTGATTGACAGCATCAGGACAGCAGAAGGCCACAGAGTCAGGACCTGACACAGTGATCACTTCTGCTCCTCCTGAGTTCATGCTGAGGCTGTTAGGAGGGTCTGTTTCAGAGTTGCTCTCCTGGGGTTTGGTTCTCACACCAGGTCAAGTCATTACCCCCCCCCAAAAAAAAAAACCAACAAAAAAACCACAAAAAACAGATGAGGACAGCTGAGTAGAGAGGCAGAACTAAGTCAGTAAAGTCTCTGATGCACATACATGTGCACCTACTCGACACCAGCATGCAGGCAGCCACAACGTAACTGTAATGCTGGGCAGTGTAGACTCTTGGAAATCACTAACCTATCAGCCTGTCTAACCACTGAGTACAAGAGAGAGACTGGTCTCAAAAATAAATACATTGTCTGAGTTTAGGTTTTACAGCTGTGAAGAGGCACTATGACCAAGAACACGTACAGAGGACAATATTTAATTGGGGCTGGCTTTCAAGTCCACAGGTTCAGTCCATTATCAATTAGCAGGAGCACGGTAGTGTCCCTGCAAGCTCTCAGGAGGAGTTGACATTTCTACATCTTTTTTTTTTTCCAGACAGGGTTTCTCTGTGTAGCCCTGGCTGTCCTGGAACTCACTCTGGAGACCAGGCTGGCCTCGGACTCAGAAATCTGCCTGCCTCTGCCTCCCAAGTGCTGGGATTAAAGGCATGTGCCACCACCGCCCGGCGACATTTCTACATGTAGATCTCAAATCAGCTAAGAGAAACCTAGCTCTTCTGTACTGATCAGAGCTTCAAAGCCCACCCCAACAGTGATGCACTTCCCTCAACAAGGCCACACCTCTTAATCTTGCTACTCCCTGTCAAGCATATGAAAACCATAATGACAATCTTCCTAAAATTTCTATATACATAAAATTATTTAAATGTGCAGCCACTGATGAATGAAAGATTATCTAGGACCAATTCTCCTTCCACAGGTAAAAAAAACATTGATTATCTTTCCTCACTATTGTTGATCAGATGATTTAACATGTAATAATTACTAACTTTGGCTTGGGGCTTGGTGTCTATGATTCAGTTTGTTGTTATATTCTGTTTTTTCTTTAAATCATTGGTGATTTACAGTATGACAGATACCAAATACAAAAAAAAACTTCATTAGTTAATTTACATAAAACTTTTAATATTTATAATTTTTATTTTTTTAAAAATACAACTTCATATTTTGATGGTTTGTATATGCTTGGCCCTGGGATTGGACTATAGGAATATGTGGTGAGTTGTGAGTTGGAGTACGTGTGCCACTGTGTGTCACTGTGTGTGTGGGATTTAACACCCTCATTCTAAATGCCTGGAAGCCAGTATTCTGGTAGCAGCCTTCAGATAAAGATGTAGAACTCTTAAGCTACTTCTATATCATGTCTGATTAGATGCTGCCATGTTCCTGCCCTGATGGTAATGGTCTGCACCTCTGAACCTGTAAGCCAGCCCCAATTAAATGTTGGCTTTCTAAGAGTAGCCTTGGCCAGGTGGTGGTGGCACACATCTTTAATCCCAGCACTTGGGAGGCAGCGGCAGGCAGATTTCTGAGTTGGAGGCCAGCCTGCTCTACAGAGTGAGTTCCAGGACAGCCCAGGCTACACAGAGAAACCCTGTCTTGAAAAAACAAAAAGAGTAGCCTTGGTCATGGTTTCTATTCACAGTAAGTAAACCCTAAGTAAGACCCATATATAATGCATTTCAGCCATTCTCTCTCCAACCTACCTCTTTCAGCTCCCTTAAAATCCCTTCAAATACTCTTCTTTACAAGTCTCTTTCTCACATTCACATCTTGTGACCCACAGAATTTAAACAAGTCTGTCTGTAGAATCCTGGGTTTCAATCTTTCCACTGGAGCCAAATCAATTCTGGCCTCTCTCCCATGATCTGCCAGTATCCAAAAGTTCAGTAGAATAAGGGATAGGCCCATGGAGTTCCACTATTCTTTACTGTGCTGGTGAGGAATCCACTCTTGTGCTAGTAGCTGTAGTGTTGGGAGAAAGACCATGGTTGCCTTGGCTGTGTATGACCACAAGGTTGCATTTCCATTCCTTTTTCTCATCTTCTGGCTCTTGGACTTATTCTCCCCATATTCCCCAATGCTCTGAGGTGCAGAGGGTGTTCTACAGGTTTCCTGTTTGGAGTTAAGTACTTGGGTGTTCCTTAGCCTCATACTGTGAGAAGACACGATTCTCTGCAGTCATCACAGTTCACAGCAAAGGGAACGTCTCATCAGATGAGAGTTTGGAATCACATCTTTTTAAACAACTGTCAAAAATTCCTCTCTAGGAACTAAGAACTTCTAATATCATAAGCTGTAAAAATTGCACATAGGTAATTGTTAAGAGGATAATCATTATACAAGCTAAGGACAGGTGACTTTCTCAGAAGAAGCCTCACAATGAGAAATCAATGACCTGGATCCCCAAGAACACTTTACCAGGGCTGGAGTGATGGCTCAGCGGTTAAGAACACTCACTGCTCTTGCAAAGGTCCTGAGTTCAATTCCCAGCAACCACATGGTGGCTCACAACCATCTGTAGTAGAATCTGATGCCCTCTTCTGGTGTGTCTGAAGACAACTACAGTGTACTCATACACAAAATAAATAATCTCTAGAAAGAGAATGAAAAAACAGCACGTCTGTAATTCAACACACACAAAGCTAACGTCAAAGTTTGTTTATTTACAGTTCTTTCTTTTACTACTCATAAGTTCAACACATCATTAAAAATTTCTCCTGTTTATTTAAATGACAGTAGTCATTATGTGCTTACTTTTTTTTTTTTTAAAGATATTACGCCAATCAATTGAAAATAGTTGAGTCAGGCACCTTAGCTAATGTCAAAAACATTTCAGAGATTTGAAGCTACCATATCCACTTAAAGGAATACAGGACGAAGGCCTAATAAACTTGGAGAGTTTACAGAGTCACACTGTGATCCAACTCTGTAGATTTCAAGCTCTCATTCACTTTTAAATCTGTAATGCTGTTCTCTTCAAAAGGCAAAAGCATAGATCAAGGATTGTCACTCCTGAAGTAGAAAATTCCAGCTTCCTATTGACACACAGATATTCCAAGGAGATAAAAGTTTTGACAGCATTTTGCTGACTAAGGAGACAGTCATGCACAAGAACAGAAACATGGAATTCTACACCTGGGACCAGAGGAGATCAAGAGTTTCAATCAGTGAACTCCTGTCTGATTCTGTGTGGGGCTGTGGAATCCTGGCTGTTCGGCCATGCCCCCAGAACCCAGAGACCTAACATACCTAAAGCCCCGCCCTACCCCCACCCCACCCCCTCTTCCAATATAAGCAAACCCCTTCCGACATTTTTTGGGAGAGTTTTGTCACCATCTGAACCCACCGTCATGCCAAAATCTGTCCACTTGCCTCTTTTAACTCTGGACTCTTTGTATAAGTCAAGACTGGTATGCGCACCTGTCCACATGGGGCAGGGGAGGGAGAAAAGCCTTTTCCACCCACCCCTGTGCTCTCTACACTTTCTTTCGGGGAGGCAGTGCGGGATGCGGGACACTTTCTCCTGACAACAGCAGCCCGTGCACTGCCTCCCTGGGCCTCTGGCCTGTGTTGTGTCCCTCCTGCTTGGCGTCTCTGCTCCCGAGACCCTGTGGTTGCCACGGCAGTGTGGGCGGGTGAGACCGAATAGTCAACACAGAATGCTGAGAGCCAAGGGGCCCAGGACAGCACTCGGTTTGTTGGTTCGTCCCGTCGGCTCATGCCCGCCCGGCCGCCCACGCCCACGCGAGAACATCGCCCAACAATCCTGTACTAAGACTGAAGAGAAAACCACAGCTGCGTAGCTACAGGACATCCCCAGCAACACAGATTGAGCCTGTGGTAGCAGTGAACTTGACACAGGTTTGGACAGGAACTGCTGCTAAGAATTCTGCATCAGCTTCAATTGCTGCTTGTGTCTCTCCATCCCTCTGCCTCTCAGTTCCTTTGCATCTCTTAGGATTTACCAGTTCACAAATCCACAGAAAGAGCAGATTTCTTGCTCTTGACAGGACAGTCTGTGAGGAGGAAATCTGTGGCTGGCCTCCTCATCTTTCTCTTTCCCGTCCATGTTTTCCTGATCAGAAACTGGTAGGAAAGTTGTAAGTTGTATTAGAAAGAGGGCAGGCCACACCAAGGAAGAGAAGTACTCTCTCCATACATGTTTGCTTATCAGCAATTCAAAATGAAAATTTGCAG
>NW_021605040.1:20040-22548 GCF_004785775.1 Grammomys surdaster | reverse complement strand
TTCACATGGGGAGGGCTCAGAATCATCAGAGCAGAAGTGGTTGATACTTTCAAGACAGCTTTAGCAGAAGACAGCAAGGCCTGTGTGGCTAAGTAGGTTCACAGCTCTTACTGGGCTGGCATTTGGATTATTAAGATTACTTAACAAGCCATTCAAAACCTAATGGTTTGGATCCAAAGATAGGAGAGCCCCTGAATGTTTTAGAATCCCCACCCCCAACCCAGATCTTCAGAACGGCTCCATAGATGATGGGTGTTCTCTCTCCTAATGCTTGCACATGGTATCAAGCTCCCCAGCACCAGGCATGCTGTGTGTACAGAGCAGGATGAAGGCAGCTCCAGTGCTTGTCTTGCTCCTCGGCAGACTAGGTTATCACATTGAAGCTTTAGTACCAGCTGGGCTATGGGAATCCTCCATAGGTTAAAAAGCAATATATAACAGCTGGTTATGGTAGCATAGTACCTCCTGTAATTCCAGCAGGGCAGGAGGCTATGCAGGGAGACACTGTTTCCTCAAGACAACCAGAGCTAGGTGTGTAGGTGCATGAGTAGGGTGCCTGTTCTTGGGAGCCTGAGACAAGAGGATTCAGTGAGTTTAAGGCTAGTCTGAACTACATGATTCCAAGCTAGCCTGGGCTACATACCAAGACCTGGTTTCATAAAACGTTTCAAAACAAAATAACTTAGTAGCTTGAGATGATATTCTTAGCTTTACTCATGGATGGCGTCTAGGCAGGGCAGTGAGACTGGCTTTCTTGTGGCCATACTGTTGCCTAGGTCAGCTGGAAGGGTCACAGTCAGAAATGTAAGGTCATTCTCACACTTGTCTGCCTTGGTGAGTTAGGGCAGGCACCAAGATCTCTAAGGCTTTTGTTTCATTTTTTTTTGTTGTTGTTGGTGGTGGTGGTGTGGGGTTTTTTTTTTTTTTGGTTTTTTTTGTTTTGGTTTTTTTGTTTGTTTGTTTGGTTGGGTTGGTTCGGTTCATTTTTTGTTGTTGTTTTTTTGAAACACAGAGAGACTGAGATACTCCCTAGGCCTGGTGGTCTTTTCAGCCATCTTAGTATCCTGGAAGCCAACCACTAAGTCCAAACATGTAAGAGGAGGTGACTTAGACTCCAGGGTTTGTAGCAAGGAAAGCAAGAACAAATTGTAAACTCAGACCAGCAAGATGGATGGCAAAGGCTTGCGTTTGATCGCCAAAACCTAAAAGGTAGAAGGAGAGAACAGACTACTGAAAGTTGTTCTCTGGCCTCCACTGAGGCACACACACCTACAGACAGATGGACAGTGTGTATTTGTGTGTGGATGTACTGTGTGTGCATGTGTGTGTGTTTGGGTGTGTATGTACTGTGTGTGCATGTGTGTTTTTGTGTGTATGTTTGTGTTTATGTGTGTATGTGTGTTATGTGTGTGTGTTTGGGTGTGGATGTACTGTGTGTGCATGTGTGTGTGTTTGTGTGTGGATGTACTGTGTGTGCATGTGTGTGTGTTTGGGTGTGGATGTACTGTGTGTACATACATCTAGAGGCAAGAGGTCTTCGAGTGTCTTTCCTCGGGGCACTGTCCACAACACTTTTTACAAATCTAACTTAAATATGATCACATCCTGTCCCCACAGGCTTTGTTAGACAGAGTCTCTCAGTCCTGGAGAGCTGGCCTTGCTGAGAAGCCTAGGTCCCTTGGCCAGAGACACCCCAGGAAACCTTCTGAAAAAGTACTTATTTCAAATGCAGAGAACTGTGAGGAGAGAGATGAGACAATTGACTGGTGTGTCTTGCTTTGTTCTGTTTGTGATAACATTGTGCTATATATAGTCTTGTATGGCCAGAAACTTGTTACACAGCCCGGGCTGGCCTTGAACCCATGGAAGTCCTTTAGCCTTGGTCTCCCAAGTGTTGAGTTTACAGCACAATGTCAAATCCAGTAAACAGGCTAGAGATGCCCATGGGATTAGGGACAAATTCTCTTAGCTTTCAGCACAATGGTCTCTGTTTCAGGAAGGCCTTCTTCCAGAAGCATCCATCCACAGCCCTACAGAAGTTGAATCTGGCCAGTGCCAAGGCTAGATTTACATTGTCCCAAGGATGTCACAAAAGAACTGAGCACACAGGAACTTGTCCTTTCTCTGCAGGAGCTCACCCATCAGGAAGGAGAAAGTTGTCGCCCAGACTTTGCCAAACCTGGTGGAATCCACTGGCTTGAAGGACACAGTGTAGGGAGAAGGATCTGAAAGGCACACTGTGGTTGCATGGAAGAGATCCTGCCTAAGTATGTTCTCAGAGTCAGGTGGCCTGAACATCTCCAAAAGGCTCCTCTACTGTGAGTGCTCAGTCCCCGGGAGGACTGCAGAGTCATAGTCATGTGAACACACACCCTCTCAGACTTCTACCTCAGAGACACATCCTCAATGAGACTGCTACCCAGTGAAAAGCAGTGTCACAGGCTGAGGAGATGGCACAATGTGACAGTGTTTGCTTAGAGTGTGTGAGGCCCTCACTGTGAGTGTGAT
>NW_021605040.1:18154-20030 GCF_004785775.1 Grammomys surdaster | reverse complement strand
AGGATGACCATCCTCTGAGGGTGTAGCTTAGGTCATCATGGGCTTGGTTCTCACAGCTGACATGGGGCCACCTGGATGCAAGAGTAGCCACAGCCCTGTGACATGCTTTTGGAGAACAATCTCTGTGAGAACTTTGTCTCAGCCCTGTGCTTCACTCTGCTCTCCAGGAGATGGACACAGTAGGGCAGTTCCTGCATACTGCTCCCAGTAGGCTTCCTAGAGGATGCAGGCAGCAGACAGGCAAGCACATGCAATGTGCTTCTCCCCAGTCCTCAGATGCACTTCTTAATTCCAGCTGGTACTGGTCTAGCTCAGGAAAGGTTAGGCTTCATGGCTTCTGTGGTGGCTTTCAGTGAGTGACAGCAGGTTTACTTTTAGGTTCTGCTTCAGCTCTGCTCCATCAGCTCCCATGATAGTAAATTAAATAGTAAGAGGGTGGCACACTGTCCCACCCGCATGGGACAGGCTAAGAATGTGAAGGCGAGATGATGGCAGGCATGCTGCCCTGGTACAGTAAACCTTTGACACTGCATTTATCAGCAGTGGTGCTTTAGTTGGGGTGGCCAAGTGCACATTCCTAATTCTCAGATGTCAAAGGTCAGATGCCATCCCTCCTATGAATTGAATTCATCCTCCAAACTTGATGAACCTTAACTCCCAGTACATCCCTGTTGTATAGCAGGACTGTGATGGTGATCAGTGGGGAGGTTCTGTCCTTCCTCGATTGTGGATGAAAGCCTGGGCTGAGGACATAGCCCAGTTCCAGCAGGTTGTAAGGATGCTTGCCTAAAACACACCAAGCTCTGGGACTGAGCTCCAGCACCTCATAAACAAGGAACTGCAGTGTATTCCTGGAAACCTTGCAGTCAGGCTATGGCAGCTAGAGCTACAGGTCAAGGTCATCTTCAGCTACCTAAGGAGTTCAAGGCTAGCTTCATCTGGATGAGACCTGCTTTCTCCTGAGCATCTTTCTCTTAACCTTCCTTCTTAAGGCTTAGGTCAAATAAATGTCTTCTAATAAACTACAGCTCTTTCATAAGTGGTCAATGCCATTACCACTGGAGTATTTTTACTCATTTATGAAGGTTTATTATGTTTATTTATGTGTCTGTGCGTGAGTATGTACTGTAAGTGCAGGTACTGGTGTAGCACAAAGGCCCCTTGGGATCGATGTTCCAGCAGGTTGTGAGTTGCCCATTGTGGGTGCTGGGAACTAAACTCAGGCCCTCTGTGCAGGGGCAGTGTGTGGCTAACTTTAAGTCAATTTGACACAAGCCGCAGCCATCTGAGAGGAGGGATCCTCACTTGAGAAAATGTCTCCCTAAGATTCACTGTAGGTAAGGCTCTAACATTTTAATGAGCGATCAATGGGGGAGGGCTCAGCATGCTGGGGGGACGGGACATCCCTGGTCTGGTGACCCTGGGTTCTATGGGAAAGCAGTCAGAACAAGTCATGAGGAACACGCCAGTAATCAAGACTGCTTGATGGCCTCTATATCAGCTCCTGCCTTTGGATTCCTACCCTGATCTCCTTCAATGATGAGCAGCAATATAGACAGCAATTAGCAGCAATGTAAGCTAATTAAACCCTCTATCCCCAAGTTGCTTCGGGTCATGGTGTTTTGCCACAGCAATAGAAACACTAACTAAGACAGGCACCAAAGCCTCTTAGTCACTGAGCTGTCTCTCCATAGCCCAGCTGGAGTGTTTTCATTAAAACCCTGTCTTGTGGACTGGAGAGATGGCTCAGTGGTTAAGAGCACTCACTGTTCTTCAGGGTCCTGAGTTCAATTCCCAGCAACCACATGATGGCTCACAACCATCTGTAATGGGATTTCATGCCCTCTTCTGGCATGCAGGTGTACCTGCAGATAGT
>NW_021605040.1:17055-18144 GCF_004785775.1 Grammomys surdaster | reverse complement strand
GTGAACCAGGGGTTATATATCTTTTGGGGGAAGGGTGTGAGAATATCCAAGAAGGTCATTGGCTGAAGCCTAAGGCTATCTAGATACCTCATTAGCATGGAGAACTCCAGGTGCTGGTCCTCTCAGTTGGTGGTCATGGGTACCTGTTCCAGAGCAGGCATGACAGGCTGGGAGGGAGCACCTCCACTCCTACCAGCTCAGATCTCTGAGGTTCCTGGGATTTGAGCATGCCCCACCTCACTGGTTCTTATGTGTGCCTGGTAGCACAACCCAGTGCCCTAAGGTGACTCACCCCAGCATGTGGGAGGCAGTGGCAGGTGGATCACTCTGAGTTTGATGCCAGCATGGTCTACAGAGAGAGGTCCATGACAGCCAGGGATACACAGAGAAACCTTGCCTCAAATAATCAAAACAAAATTAACAAACAAACATACAAACAAACAAAAACTCGAAACCCTAGCCTGGCACAGTGGCATATAAAGGGGACATATGCCATTATATCTAGGAGATTGAGGCCATCCTAGTCTACATATGAGTTCCAGACCAGTCAAGGATACATAGTGAGACCCTGTCTCAAAAAAAACTTTAGAAGAAGGAGGGGCAGGGGAGGATGAGGGAGGCAAGCCAGCCAACCTTCACCATAATAAAGACCCTTGACCTTAGATCTCCCAGAACTGTTAGAAACATCTCTTGTTCTTCATCGAACTGCCCAGTCTCGGGGATTCTTTTATAGCAGCACAAAGCACATGTGGACATCTGCTCTCCCTGCTGATACAACACTAAACCAGGGGGGAACACAAGTCACACATTGCTTTCTTGAATCCACTCTGGCCATTTCCTAAAGGCATTCCATACCATTTACTAGTGTAACTGAAAATGTTGTTGACCAGCAGCTAGAAATGTACAGGTTTCAAATTCTAGAAATGATCTGTTTTCTCTCTTGGAACATTTGCCTATCTGTGGTTGCTCTCTTGGAACATTTGCCTATCTGTGGTTGCTCGGCACCTTTTTCAGTCACAATTTTTCCAAGGATGCTCAGGGTAGTTCCTCAAGCAGCTTACACACACACACACACACACACACACACAC
>NW_021605040.1:14363-17045 GCF_004785775.1 Grammomys surdaster | reverse complement strand
TGAATATAATCTTTTCTTCTCTCTGCCCTTGTGGGCTGTCCATTTGACCTCTGCCCTCTTGACCTCTGCCTTGTAGGCTGCCCTCTTGACGTCTGTCCTTGTGGGCTGACCACTTGTCTTAGTTTTTCAACTTGTCTTCTCACAGCAGTTTCAGAATCAAGTGATTTCTGGCCAATAAACAAAAGCAAAAGGCAACTGTTCACCAAAGGGTTCTGATGAAAACTGGGAACAAAATCAGGCATCTCTCTCTACAAGCGGTGATACTGGCAGACAGCCAGGCTGGGCGGGTAAGGATGCACAATCCTTCTATGCAATCTCAGCCAAGGAGCAGTCCTAGCAGGTAGAGCTGGGAGTTTTCACCCCTGGAGAGTTGGGCACGTTTATTTACACCCAAGTTGTTTCTCAGCTCTACAGGAGGAAGTTGCTTGGCTCACTGATAAATATGTAGACACTTCAGTAAGGGGAAGAGGTGGGAAGTGGTGACCAACCCTGAAAGATGACCTCTGAGCACAGGGGCAACTCAGAGCCTGAGACACCCCTACCCCTGGACAAAAAAAAAGGGAAGAAAAGGCTCCAGGATCAAACTCTCTTAGCCAACTCCGGTTAGCCTGTTTGTCCATCTCCTCAATGACCATTTGCAGTAGAATGTTCAAAAGAAATAGCACATGATGTTCTTGTCTGAGTTGGAGGAATTTGGGTGGGAAGAGTATGTGGGAGATAATATCTACAACAGGAAATGGCCATCGAACTGAAACAACTTCATGACAGCCTGGCTGCCAAATGCGCAGAGACCTTCCTTTCACTTGCTCTACAGTGTTTTATGAACAGGAACTGACTCAAAGTTAGAGAAGCGGCCAGTGTGAACTGGAGTTTGCCTAGTTGCTTCTCATTCACACAGTGAGAAGATCTGCTTCTTCTGACACCTCTAAACCCAAATGTGGGGTGTTTTCAGACACATCTCCAATTCTCGGACACCAAATAGGTGTCTGACGATTCAATGAAATTTCTAACACCCCACAGGTATTCACACCGGATCCCATAAATCAAAGGGACCGATCCTAAAGGATCGTCTCCAATGTCTCCAGTTTGGAGTCCCTACCATCTGTACTTCTAAATAACAGGCTGGGAACCAGAAGTCCCTATGACTTCTTGTCGGTCTCGTCAGAACAGCGCACAGAACTCGGTTCCATCTTCCTTAGGCTTTCTCTTCTGTGATAAAGGCTAGAACTCAGGATTAGCCGAAGAAAAGAGATGCGTAGGGCAGGGTACATGGAGGATGAACGGTGAGGGATGCAGCGTTTCCTCGCCCTCTCTGGGCACACCATCCATCCAGCACCTACATGAGACAAGCAACCCGGGAGTTCATTGATCCCTATTGTCTAAGGTGTGTTTTTAATGAACAGTTCATCATATGGGCACATATTGGCGATTGGTGACTGAAGTGAGTGTCAAGTTCCTCTCTCCTCCCTGAAGCTTAGTAAATGGGCCTGAAATTAGCCTCTTCTAATTATCTGGTTTGATCAGCTGAATATGAGTGCAATAGACATCATGGTAGTATAAATTCATGGATGGTTGACTGAGGCTCATTAGGAATAGCAAAAGACATCAAATACTAAAATACAAACAATCTTCAAATTATGGACCTTACAACTCTATGATGTGAACAAATCCCCCAAAGACTTAAAGAATAGGGTAACCAAATAGCCCAGTTTCTCTGGGATTTTGTGGATCTTTGTGCACAGATCTCAGGTCTTGCCAGTCCTGGTTTTTCTTTATTTTAAAGGTTTATTTATTTTATGTATATGAATACACTGTAGCTGTCTTCAGACACACCAGAAGAGGGCATCAGATCCCATTACAGATGGTTGTGGGCCATCACATGGTTGCTGGGAATTGAACTCAGGAACTCTGGAATAGCCATCAGTGCTCTTAACCACTGAGCTATCTCTCCAGCCCTATACATCCTTTTACAGGTACCCTCCTCTTGTGTTTGTGTGGGGGAGGAGGGGAAATGGAGGAGATGGTGTCCTGTGTGCATGTGGAGGTCAGAGGTCAGTGTCAGGGGTTTTCATCTATTGCTGTCCACCTTATTTATTTATGGAGAGTTTCTTACTAACCCTACAGTTCATCATGTCAACTAGGGAGCCTGGCCAGCAAGCCTCCAAGATCCACTTGCCTCTGCCACCCAGGCCTGGGGGGTAGGGGGGGCTGGAGACGTGTGTGTGCCTCTGTCCTCAGCTTTATGTGGGTGCTAGGGATCCAAAGTCAGGTCTTCATGCTTGTTGAAGAAGCACTTTATCATCTCCCCAGAGGCCACCTTCTCCAGCTTTACACAAGCCATGCTGGGTACTCATTTCTAATTTGATTATAGTCCATTATTGGGGTAAAAATGCTTCAGGGAATCAAAAAGCAAGCAATAAAAATACTGGGGCCAGCAAAATGGCACAGCAGGGAAAAGGATTTGCCTTAAGCTTGGTGACTCCAGGACCTACATGGTGGAAGGAGGGATCGACTCGCCCTTTTTCATCCATGTGTGCTGTGTGCTGTGTGCTGTGTGTCTATGCACACACAGTGAATAAAAGCAAGGGCTGGAGAAGACGACTCAGCATGTAGGTGCGCCAGCTGCTCTTCCAGAGGACCTGGACTTCAGTTCCCACACCCACACATGGCAACTCACAGACA
>NW_021605040.1:12415-14353 GCF_004785775.1 Grammomys surdaster | reverse complement strand
AAACACCAATACACCTAAAATAAGCAAATAACCCATTTTTTAAAATAAAAAAGAAAAGAAATAATGGAAAAGAAAAGAGCTAAGGGGCTGAAAAGATGTTCACTGGTTAAGAGCACTTGCTGCTTGTGAGGCCTGGAATTCAGATCCCTGCACCCATATCAGGCAACTCACAAGTGTCTAAACCTCTAGCTCTAGGGGATCCAACCCTCTTCAGGCCTTCAAGGGCCCATGCAAGCACGTGACATACATCTAAATAAACAGAATCTTTTAAAATAGCTATTAAGGGCTGGAGAGATGGCTCAGTGGTTAAGAGCACTGACTGTACTCCCAGAGGTCCTGAGTTCAAATCCCAGCAACCACATGGTGGCTCACAACCATCTGTAATGAGATCTGATGGCCTCTTCTGGTGTGTCTGAAGAGAGTGACAGTGTACTCATATATAATAAATAAATAAATCTTTAAAATAGCTATTAAACTATACAGTAATATTCCAAAGACAAAGGGGTACGGAGCACAGTTACTTCCCTCAGACAGCAAGCCAATGAGGAAGGTGCCAGGCTCAGCCCTGCCTCCTGGAGACTGACAAGAGCTGTAAACTCTAAGAGCAGGCAAGCAGAGCTAGGGTTGTGGGTAGACATCAAACAATTCTACCTGAAAATTGTTACCAAAACAGCCTTTACAGGTCACTGAGAAACACCCAGAGCACTGAGTGTGAAAAGAAGGCAGAATCTATGATGTCATTATCTGACCTCTGTGACATAGGCTTTTGGTGCTAGAGAGAGAGCTGCTTTCAGGGAGCGATCCCCTCAGCTCCCACTGGAGGTGGCAACACTGCCCCTTAGGCAAAGCCTCAGGCTCTTGGAGCCTTTTACCAGCTGGCCCTACTGTTGCTGCCACTGGCTCTGATAATCCTTCTCAGCCAAGGCCAGGCTGAGGGAGAAGGATTGAGGGTTGAGGTGTTGAGGGTGACAAGAGGCCAGGGGAACCAGTATGCCAGGAAAACAGGATGCTTACAAAATCTGTGTGTCAGCATTAGGACAAAACCCTGCACCACAGAAGAGCTCTGTGTACCAGAAAAAGGACTGAGGGCACCACTCACATTGGAATACTGGGTCAGAGTCAGTTTAGGGGTCAGAGTGTGGGGGCGGGAGGAGGGTAGATAGACTTTTTTTTGACTCTGCTTTCTCTTCCAGGTCCCCTATTTGGCGAAGAGTCTTTCAAAACGGTGGAAGGCAAGCACGCTGGTAAAGCACTGCACAGTGCTCTCCAGTCCTTTCCCCATCTGGGCCCTCGCTGCCTGATTCCCCTCAGTCCCTCCCTCTTTCCAGCCACAATCTCCACTTTTCTAACCTTCTCTATAGCAACTTGCCAGTGGGGTTTGGGATCATGCCAAGGACTTCATGAACGCTAGGCAAACCATTTTCTAGCTGAACTACATCCAAAGACCTCACACTGAGGGTCCTGAGTCCATCCTGGAAATGAGCACCTGACACAGAATCCAGAAGTGGACCAATCATCCCAACATTTTGACTTCTGTCTTTTTCTCCACAGGTCCTACAGACTGTGTCTTCCTCCTGAATCCACCCAGAGTTGTGGTTGTCCCTCAGCTCCCCTCATTCTCCCTCACCATACACCCCCAGCGAACGGCTGAGGAAACGTGAGGACCACGCTTAGATGCAGGCTCTGGACTGAGCACGCCACAGCCAGGTAGAAGAGGCCGCCTGTCCCCTTGGCCTGCTGCTGATGCCTGCAACAGAACGAGGCTGCTGCAGCCACACTGTGCACAGAAGGCAGTCTTGACCACCAGCCACAGCTGGCTTCAGAGATCCCCACACTGACTGTTAGGTGTCTCTAACCACTGGTCTTGTCACCCCATCCCCTTCCCTCCTGGATTCAAGGCAATGTTGCCTCAAAACAAGGACCAGGTGCGGCTACAGA
>NW_021605040.1:12083-12405 GCF_004785775.1 Grammomys surdaster | reverse complement strand
GGGAAGGACATTGCTAGCGACTCATTATAGGAGAGCACAAGTATCATGGACAGCACATGCACAGACGGGAAACTCGAAGGCTCCTTCACAAGAGCTAGAGAGATGCTGTCTCAGCACCCACTGGGCAGCTCACAATTGTAACTGTGGCTCCAGGGGATCCAATGCCCTCTTCTGTCTTCAGTGGGGACACACACACACACACACACACACACACACACACACACACGAGGCGGGGTTGGGGGAGGGAGTAGGAGAGGGAGAGAAGAGAGGAGAAGAGGCAAAAAGAGGAAAAAGGAGAGGGAGAGGAGGGGAGGGAAGACTA
>NW_021605040.1:11302-12073 GCF_004785775.1 Grammomys surdaster | reverse complement strand
CCTTGTGTGGGTGCAAGGAGAGAACCTTCCATAGACCCAGTCTCATGCTTTGAGGCACAGACTGCCTTCAGTTAAAAAGGTGGACCGGTTTCCCTTAGATACTTGCAGCTTTGTGTTCCTGGTTCTGACCCTTCTTACCTCCGGTAAGAGACAACAGGTTGAGACTGCAGGAGGACTCGAAAGATGGTTTGCAGCCGTCCCTCAAAGCACCACAGTGTGGGGTAGAAAGTCTCCACAGTGACTGGACAGTGTTGCTGCAGGAAGGCCAGAAACTGGGGCCCAACCACCAGACAAGGCCTCTACAATCACACAACACAATTGGCCTCTTTTTTTTTTTTTTTTTTTTTTGTCCCAGACACTGTAGGATAAATGATCCTTTCCCAAGAATCCAGCCTTAAGGATACTGCTTTGCCACAATAAAGTATCCAGCACAGCTAAGAATAGAGTGGCAGAGTCACCTTAAATAATATAGTCATATGGTGTCCCCCAAAACCTCAGTCCTCAAGTGTCACCTCCAGAACTGACCCTGAAGGGAGAACTGCAGCAGTTGACTAGGTGCTGACTGCCGCACTCCGCCTGTCCCCTCCTCAAACCCATTTGTGCTAGAACAGACAGTATGAGCTGCTCAGTTGATCCCCTAGAGTAAGGCCTTTGGTCCTCTGGCAGGTTTGTTGGAGTCTTTGTCTGATTTGGTTTTATATGGAATGATGTGCCTGTCCTTGTGAGCATGAGCACACAGGTCAGATCTCGCCTGTGGGGTCCAGAAGAAGT
>NW_021605040.1:985-11292 GCF_004785775.1 Grammomys surdaster | reverse complement strand
AAGGTCAATGGGCACCAAGCCCTGACTCTCAGCCTCTTTGCGTGGTTCTGAATGGCCATGAAGTAAATGAGCTGGCCTAGCCTCATAGACTTCAGGACACTGTGCTGAACAAAGTCGGAGGACCCCAGCCTACAACCAGAATGGAAGAGTTGTGTTCGGATACAGTAGCTCAGTGGTAAACTCCAGGACAATCTCCAGCAGTGGAAAAGTAAAAATTGTTTTTTAAAAAAATCATAAATTGCACTTGGAAGTAACTTAATGAGTCCTGTTTTATCTTACAGCCATGCTACTCAGAAGGGGCTAGGCAAATGATCCATTAACAAGGCCAAGTTTATACTGTGACTTGGACCCTGGTCCTTAAATCCTGAAATAACAACAATGAAACGACTGTGCTACAATGCAGACAAATCCCAACCTTATTTGATAAGACAGAAGGAAAGAAATTAGGACTCTCATAGGTTGGTCGGTCTGCCCAAAGACAGAGCAAGCAAGAGCAAAGCAGAATTAATAATTATGTTATCAACAATAATAACTTGTAAGTAAAATTTATTGAATGCTCACTGCATTCCAGGTATTACGTTAAGTAAGCATTCTATGTGATTTTAAACATTTTAAAATTTACTATTTATATTCTAGATTTCTTTTTATTTAATATGTGGGAATATTGGCCTACATGTATGTTTGTGCATCACCCATATGCCTGAAAGCCAGAGAGGGTGTCACAGACAGTTGTCAACTGGAAGTGTCATGCAGGTGCCAGGAACAGATTCTGGGTGCCCGCAAGCATTCAACTACCTCTGTACTCCCAGTTGACATTACCTCTATCTACAAGTGGTCGTCTCTGGAACAGGCCCCATGACCCCACTCTAGGGGCACAGGGTCTTGTCATGTTATCTGTAGGCTGAAAACTCTTGGGCTCAAGTGATCCTCCTGTCTCAGCCTTCCCAGTAGCCAGGAGTAAGCATTTAACTCCTATAGATCTTTTATAACCAGTTGAATCAATGGCTTTCTGGTTAGACTCAGTTACCTAAATAGATTTTAATGAGATATAACCCTTAGCTTTCCTGGATGAGTAGATTGTGTATTTTACTACATTTCAGTTTGATCAAACAAATAAAAACAACCTGTTAAGACTTTTCAGCACTGTATCCACAAAGAGTCTAGAACTTAGGACAGGACTGAGTATGCAGAGAATTATCCATCTGTCCTAAGCTTGGCAGGAACCTCAGCCAGTCCTCAAGAGACAGGAGGTCCTGCTAAGCTGATAGACTGGTGCCAGAACCACACAAGGCATCCGTTTCACTATTCTGTGCAGCTAGCGAACATAATTACATCTTTTAGTAAGACCACCTAAAATACAGGCAAAGCAGAAAGCCTGCACCTCTGACACTTGAGGATACCCTCCACCCCACCTTTATTCAAAGGTCAGTCAACAGAACAGGGGAGCACCCTTCCTGTGCTCAAAAACCCAGCTGGCGGGGGAAGATTCCAAGAATCTAAAAGACGCAGAACCGGCTCTCCAGTAGGTCCTAAGAGCAAAATTCACTTGGCGCCGCAGAACCAACTACTCAAGCTTTCAGAAAGGGCTCTCATGCCCAGGCTGGAGGGTACCCGCATACACTCTAGTACCCCAAGCACGCCGGCCATCGCTCGGCCCTCACCCACCTGGGGCACACATGCCCAGTAGTAGCCCAAGTACAAAGCAACGCCAAGAGCTAAGAGCAGAGAGATGGTGTCTGACCAGGTGCCGTTTTGCGGGCTCGGAGAGGAACTCAGCATCTTGGTAATGTAGGGGTCTTCCATTTCCCAGGCTCCCGGCTGCCTCTAGCTCCTGAACTTTGACTCTTCCGCTTGCGGTTTGTCGTGCACCCGCCTCTTGCAAGCCATTGGTAGGCCTCTGCAGGTCCCACCCGCCGTCGGCCCCGCCCACCGCCAGTCCGGAGGCGAGGGGCGGTGTCTGGCTGTCAGTCCAACCTCTCAAGCCCAGAGGCAGTAGCCTAGTCACCCAAGTCACTCCACTACTCCTGCTTCCCCTCAGTGGGGAAAAGCACTGAAGCCCTAGGGCAAGCTGCGCCCCCGCAGCTGCCATCTTGGTGCGTGCCATCTCTGGATGGCGAAGGCTGAATCAGGCACCCTGGGAAGGTCCACCAGACACTCCTGTGGCTCAGGCACAGAGTACAGCCATTCACCGTGACCCTCACACACTGGGCACAAGCACTGCCCAACAAACTGATACATACTCAGGTTTCAGCTGCTCAGTGGTGACATTCTCCTCCCTAGGTTAAATGTCTCTACGTGGTCTCTTACAATCCCCACCAACAGAAAGGGCGCAACAGATGATTTGCTCATCAGCTGTGTAGCAAGCATTGGATATAAACGCCTCAGGGACCCTGTCCCTGTTTTTCCTTGGGTACTTGAATAGTGACTGCACTAGAACCTTGGCTTCCCACGGTATCTGTAGACTAGAATCATCTGGGATGTTGTACAGCTCCTGGTCCAGGGACCAGCCAAGGCACAGATATATCAAGGTATGTCGTGGGAAAACCTCTCTATGAGATCTAAATGTTCCCCGAGTCCGACTCTTAGGACACAAATGCTAGTACTCTCTGCTGCTATTTGGGGGTAGGCAAGAATGACTCCCTGACTTTCAATGGTAGAAAATGAGTAGGAGTTTCCCAGGCAAGAGGGAGGAAAAGGACTAGCTCCAGGGTAAGTGAAAATGTGGAGTTAGGGGCTTTCTTACAGGAGCCAAAAAGAGATGTGTGGCTGGGTGTGTGGGTGATCAAGGAGAAGTTTCTGAACAGCTTCCTGAGGGCAGAGGAAACCCATCAAAGGGCTCGAGAAGAAAGGAGGGGGGTGGAGAGACAGAGACAGAGACAGAGACAGAGACAGAGAGGGAGGGAGGGAGAGAGGGAGAGGGAGAGGGAGAGGGAGAGAGAGAGAGAGAGAGAAGGAGAGACCCCCAGGCTGCTTAGGTAAGAAGGAGGAGAAGAAGATAAGGGGCCCACTGGACCCTGTTAAGAGCACTGGGGACACAGAAAACAGCTGGCTCTACTGAGGCACTGCCAGGGAGAGGAATGAAGATATTTAAGACAGAAGGTTGAGGTGGCAAACTCTTCAGCTCATGGTAAAGCTGAGACAGAGGAGGACCAGGGATGAGCCTCAGATTCTAGACTGCACAAATGCAGGTGTGTCTGTTTGTCTATCCCTGGGGTGGGAGAGCACAGGACGGAAAGGCTAGAAGAGGAAGATCATGCATTCAGTTTCAGACCAGTTAGAAGAGAATGCTGGTACGGGTTCTGTTTTCTTAGACTGTGCCTTTCTGTTTGCTTCGATTAATCAGGAGCCCAAGTTGGTGGCCCAAGTTATTTATATCACCCCTGAACTCCAAAGTCCACTCTCTCAACAACTGAGGACACCCTCTATGCTCCAGAGCCCTGTAGAATGGAATTATTGAATCTGGCTGATCCTAGCCCTGCCCCTGCCTTGACTTTCCCTCACAAAAAGACTACAGACTCTGCCTGCCCTTTGCTCCTGTTGCCTTCTGAAAGACATTGGGGCTTACCCCTTGAAGTTGTGCAAAGCTTTTCTTGACTTTTTGTCTCCAAGGTAACTGAAAATCATACCTTTTCCTTAAAAGCATTGACCCCTTCAGTGCCAGCGGCCAACCACAAACACAGACCCAGGCACATATCAGTAGTATGTTCAATTCCTGAGGGCTAGCATTTTTAGACTGCACTGAAATATCTTGGAGTCATATCCATTTAGTTCGATTGGATTTGGTTTGGTTTAGTTTGGTTTGGTTGGTTTATTTTTGGGGGGATAGAGTCTCTCTGTATTCTATGGGTGTCCTGAAATTCACCATTGTAGACCAGGCTATCCTCAAACTCAACTCACAGAAATATGCCTGCCTCTGCTTTCAAACTCCTGGAATGAAAGGCAAGTGCCACCATGGCCTGGCTTGTTCTACTTTTGAGACAGGGCTTCACTGTATATCCCTGACTGGTCCAGTAACTGCTACATAGACCAGGTTGACCTTGAACTTGAAGTGATTCTCCTGTCTCTGCCTAAGTGCTGGGGTTACAAGTGTAAACCATTATCTGGTATCGTCAGCATTTAGACGGTAAATGCATTTGTTGAGTTGGTTTTACAGAGTGTTGCAAACTGGATGTTCTGATGGAAATGTATTCTCACAGTCCAGGGACAAGAATCAAGGGGTCATCAGAGTAATTTCCTTGAGGATCTATGTGTTCATCTCCCATAGCCTCTGATGGTTTGTTGGTGATTGTCAGCAGTATTCGTAGGCACTCTATCTTCATGTGGTGATCTATAACAAAATACCACAGACTGGACAATTTTTAAAGATTAATTTTTGTTGTGTCTTTGCATGTGTTTGTACGTCTGTCCATGTTTGTGTGTTGGTGTGCACGTGAGTACAGGTGTCTCAGGAGGTCAGAAGAGGGCATCGGCTCTCCCAGAGCTGCAATTCTAGGCAGTGTGAGCCAGCTGACATGGGTGCTGGGATCCAAACTTGGAGCCTCTGCAGGAGCACACTGTGCACTCTCAACCACTAAGCCCATCTCCCCATCCCGACACCGGAAAACTTATGAGCAAGAAGAACGTACTGCTCACAGATTCGGAATGGGAAAAATTCAGCAGTGGGTGCTAACAGGGCTTAGTGTGCGGTCGAGGCTTGCTCTTCATGAATGATACCGGCAAGAGAGCAAAAGGAGCAAATGATCTGCATCTGAACCCTGGCAGACCCTGATGGAGGTTACATGAACAGAGGAACACATGGGCAAATGGAGAGTTGGCCGGGGATCCCAGGGAACACCTAGCAACTGAGACCAACTGACCAGACAGGAGGAGCTTCATGGTGGAAAACGGTGGACACTGAGCCAAGCCAACTGTGCCCAACAGTACCCCCCCCAAATGAAGGCCTGACTAGGGGGCTGGTTGCTGTGATGGCTGCTGATTAAAGGTCCTGAGGCATGCAGTTATTTAAAACAAAACAAATGGATAGACAGATGGCTCCACAGTTATGAATATTGACTGCTCTTCTAGAGGTTTTAAGTTCAATTCCCAGCAACCACAGAGTGACTCCCCACCATGTGTAATGTCCTCTTCTGGTGTATCTGAAGACAGCTACAGTGTACTCATAGACATAAAATAAATATATATGTCTTTTTTTTAAAAAAGAAAAAAGATTCTATTGTGAAATTAGAACTGAGAAATAAAAAAAAAAATCTAAGTCCATGGACCTATGGGTGAGGAGGTATCCCAGAGCATGGGCAGAGGGACTTGCCACTGGAATACAAGTAGGTATGTGACACTCGGTTTTGATGATAAACACGTGGTCATAGAGTTGCAGCATCTACTTCCGTTCCTGTGGCCATGGTTTCTGCTGGCACATGGCTCCACATGACTCTCCCCTCAAGGGTAGCCTCCCCTTCTTACTGTGTGTGCTCCCAGAGACACTGATACCTCCCCTTCTTACTGTGTGTGCTCCCAGAGACAAAGATGCCTCCCCTTCTTACTGTGTGTGCTCCCAAAGACACTGATGCCTCCCCTTCTTACTGTGTGTGCTACCAGAGACACTGGTACCTCTCCTTCTTACTGTGTGTGCTCCCAGAGACACTGTTACCTCCCCTTCTTACTGTGTGTGCTCCCAGAGACACTGTTACCTTCCCTTCTTACTGTCAGTGCTCCAAGAGACACTGATACCTTCCCTTCTTACTGTGTGTGCTCCCAGAGACACTGATGCCTCCCCTTCTTACTGTGAGTGCTCCCAGAGACACTGATATCTTCCCTGGAATCTCAGCCCTAACAACTCGAGAGGACTTTGTTCCCATGCTGTGATACCTATAACCTGTTGACACTTGATACTGTCACACTCCTAGAGAGTCTTCCAGGTTTTGGCCACACTGTTCTTTCCAGTGAAGGCCATACTAACAGTAAGCCATTCTATTTTGTCACAAACGAGTTTCTCAGATAAAGCCAGTGACACCCACACAGCATAACTAAAGGTATTTTTAGTGAACACCAGCCTCACATCTGTCTAGTTTGAGCTCTTTCTGTCTCTCTCATAGAACACCCCCGCCTCATCAACACATGTCTATGCGTCTATTTTATACACACGTGGCCATCAGTCTCACCGTTCTGTGACTCTGCCTTAGACACAAACCTGACTGGTCCCTTGAATACATGCCGCATATATATGCTTCACCAGACGCCCACACTCCCAAATCCTTCTCAGTTTGTCATACACACATACTCTGCCTCAGCGGCTTGTCACACAAAACCCACAGACCAGTTGGCCTCCATCTGAGTCTCAGTGACACACACTGAGGACCCCATCCATCTTCCCTCAGACCCACATGGAACAAGGCCAGGTGGAGGCGCTGCGGGACAGGTCTGGGCAAGGCGGGGCGGTGGCCATTCCCGTGGCTGTCGCTCGCTCCGGACTCTGCCCGGGCTTGGGCGGCGGCTGCAGCCGGGAGGGCGACGTGGAACGGCCACGTGGAGCCGCCCGGGGGAGGGCCGGCTGCGGGCTGCCGGGCGAGGGCGGCGCGGTGCTTATAGCGAGCACGAAGCCGGAGCCCCAGTCGCGCACAGCGCCTCCGCAGCAGGTGGGTCGGACTCGGGCAGGGTCGGGGCCCAGAGGCCGGCGGGGGCACCCGGTACCTTGGGGGTGAGGGTGGAGACCTTCTGCTGGCGGTCAGGATACAGAGAGCGCAGTTCTCCGCATCTCCTGCGGCTTGTACTCGGCTGGGGAGTTGGCCCTGGCCTCCTAGGACCCCGAGGGAAGAGGTCATCCCTTAGAGCAGAGAGAGGAAAGGTGGAAAGCGCCTTCTGGGTTTGATGGTAGGTCCGATAGTCCTGCCCGCAGGGGTGTTTGGAGCAGCTAGCCAAGGTTCCACCTCATTCGGTAGATAGAGATGATTGAAGGACACTGTCCCTCGTCATCCAACTGTAGGTGGCTGTTCTCTGGCTATCTCAGGTGTGTGCCCCTTTGGCTCTATCTATAGCTGCAGGTATTTAAGACTCCCCCTCCCTAAACCTGGACAATAAAGAGCTAAATCAAGGGAGAAGCTTAGATTCAATAACTTCTCCACTTTTTAGAAATGAATGGGATGCCCTTCATGGTACCAGCTCCTTTCCTGGGAAGAATAATGAGAGGTGTTATGGCTATTTGTCAAGGATGTTGTAAAAGAAATGTCTCTGTGAAATGAGAAGCAGTTTGAGATAAGCCTGCAAAGACCCCTGTCACATCGTGAAGCATCTGCTGGCCCTAGTTGATCTCACTGTACCCTCCCTAAGTTCCTAGGAAACAGCCCTATCTTAAAAATGAAGTTCCCAGGGTCAAGAGAGGTTAAGACACCCACCTGGACCACATAACAATGCAAAGGCAGGGGCTGACCAATGGTCAAAGTTTCCTCCTGTGAGGAAAGGCCTAAAGAAATTACAAGGCAGAAGGTCATTGTGGAAGTGTGTGTGTGTGTGTGTGTGTGTGTGTGTTTGTGACTCGAATAACGTCACTAAATTATATCACAACTGTTAACTAGCAGTTACAGTGGCTTTCAGGTGTTTATTAGGATAGTTACATTTATGCATGTTATAATTATGGAAAATGGAATGGCTAGGACCATTTTTATTTTATTCATTTATTTTTTAAAAGTATTTATTTATTTATTTATTTATTTATTTATTTATTTCATGTATGTGAACACACTGTCGCTGTCTTCAGACACACCAGAAGAGGGCATCAGACCCCATTGCAGATGGTTGTGAACCACCATGTGGTTGCTGGGAATTGAACTCAGGACCTCTGGAAGAACAGTCAGTGCTGTTAACTACTGAGCCATTTCTCCAGCCCCCAAAATTCTTTTTGTTTGTTTGTTTGTTTATTTGTTTGTTTTTTGTTTTGTTTTTTTGTTTTTTGTTTTTCAAGAGAGGGTTTCTCTGTGTAGCTCTGGCTGTCCTGGAACTCACTCTGTAGACCAGGATAGCCTCGAACTCTTGAACTCAGAAATCCGTGTGCCTCTGCCTCCCAAGTGCTGGGATTAAAGGCGTGCGCCACAACTGCCCGGCCCCTATGGGGTTTTTAATTAGTCAATCAATTAACTAATCAAATAATTTGCTGAAACAGAGTCTCTCTGTAGTCCTTGATGTTCTGGGACTTGTTTTGTAGGCTAGGCTGGCTTGGAACTCAAGAGATGCACCTGTCCCTGCTGTCTAAGTATTGGGAGGAAAGGCATGTGCCATAAATCTCATTGTTTTTATTTTGAGTGTGTGTGTGTGTGTGAGTGTGTGTGTGTGTGTGTCTGTGTCTGTGTTTGATCCTCATGTATTTTGTGTGTTTTTGTATCACCTGTGTGCAGTGCCCTCAAAGGGCACAGGAGGAGAGAAGAGGGCATCTCGAGTCCTCTGGAACTGGAGTTGCAAAGAGTGGTTAGCTAACATATGGATACTGGGAACTGAATCAGTGCTCTTAACAGCTGAGCCATCTTTCCAGCCCCCATTGTTTCTTTAAAAAAAAAATGATTTTGAAGGAACCAGCAAAATGGGTTGAGGTACTTGCTAGTAAGCCAAGGGACCTGAGTTCAAACCTGATATCCCACAAGGTGGCAGGAGAGAGTCAATTCCCAAGAGTTGTCCTCTGACCTCCACAGGGGCACCAAGGCATATGCATGTCCACACTTTACCACACATAAACTCAACAATAAAGTAAACAATTAAAAACCGTTTCTGAAGCAAAGGAGTTCTATCAAAAGGATGCTTATATGAAGTGGGTACAAAAACAGAACTACAGACTAGGACAACAGACTGTGTGTGTGTGTGTGTGTGTATGTGTGTGTGTGAAAGAATTTGCCATCCACTTTCTATTTTCTGTAATCTCATGACACTGGTTCTTGGTTCTGCCCACTATACACACTAAATAGTTACATGTGTAAGGGACTCACAGGACAGAGGACAGTGACAGATTCACATGGGGGAGGGCTCAGAATCATCAGAGCAGAAGTGGTTGATACTTTCAAGACAGCTTTAGCAGAAGACAGCAAGGCCTGTGTGGCTAAGTAGGTTCACAGCTCTTACTGGGCTGGCACTTGGATTATTAAGATTACTTAACAAGCCATTCAAAACCTAATGGTTTGGATCCAAAGATAGGAGAGCCCCTGAATCTTTTAGAATCCCCACCCCCAACCCAGATCTTCAGAACGGCTCCATAGATGATGGGTGTTCTCTCTCCTAATGCTTGCACATGGTATCAAGCTCCCCAGCACCAGGCACGCTGTGTGTACAGAGCAGGATGAAGGCAGCTCCAGTGCTTGTCTTGCTCCTCGGCAGACTAGGTTATCACATTGAAGCTTTAGTACCAGCTGGGCTATGGGAATCCTCCATAGGTTAAAAAGCAATATATAACAGCTGGTTATGGTAGCATAGTACCTCCTGTAATTCCAGCAGGGCAGGAGGCTATGCAGGGAGACACTGTTTCCTCAAGACAACCAGAGCTAGGTGTGTAGGTGCATGAGTAGGGTGCCTGTTCTTGGGAGCCTGAGACAAGAGGATTCAGTGAGTTTAAGGCTAGTCTGAACTACATGATTCCAAGCTAGCCTGGGCTACATACCAAGACCTGGTTTCATAAAACGTTTCAAAACAAACTAACTTAGTAGCTTGAGATGATATTCTTAGCTTTACTCATGGATGGCGTCTAGGCAGGGCAGTGGAGACTGGCTTTCTTGTGGCCATACTGTTGCCTAGGTCAGCTGGAAGGGTCACAGTCAGAAATGTAAGGTCATTCTCACACTTGTCTGCCTTGGTGAGTTAGGGCAGGCACCAAGATCTCTAAGGCTTTTGTTTCATTTTTTTTTGTTGTTGTTGGTGGTGGTGGTGTGGGGTTTTTTTGGTTTTTTGTTTTGTTTTGTTTTTTTTGTTTGTTTGTTTGGTTGGGTTGGTTCGGTTCATTTTTTGTTGTTGTTTTTTTGAAACACAGAGAGACTGAGATACTCCCTAGGCCTGGTGGTCTTTTCAGCCATCTTAGTATCCTGGAAGCCAACCACTAAGTCCAAACATGTAAGAGGAGGTGACTTAGACTCCAGGGTTTGTAGCAAGGAAAGCAAGAACAAATTGTAAACTCAGACCAGCAAGATGGATGGCAAAGGCCTTTGGCTTGCGTTTGATCGCCAAAACCTAAAAGGTAGAAGGAGAGAACAGACTACTGAAAGTTGTTCTCTGGCCTCCACTGAGGCACACACACCCACAGACAGATGGACAGTGTGTATTTGTGTGTGGATGTACTGTGTGTG